>NW_021143771.1:0-47979 GCF_004193775.1 Glycine soja | reverse complement strand
AGCCCCATGAATGTTATTGCCTAACGCTGTTCATGTGTCCTCCACCTTCGAGTTGGAGATATGTTTCATGATTGCCTAACTGCCGACCCACAAGTGCAATCCTCCATTCTCCCTTTATTTTTTTTTCGGAGCCCCATCAATGTTATTGCCTAGCGCTATTCATGTGTCCTCCACCTACGAGTTTGGAGCTATGTTTTATGATTGCCTAAGTGCTGACCCTCAAGTGCAATCCTCCATTCTACCTTTTTTTTTCGGAGCCCCATGAATGTTATTGCCTATCGCTGTTCATGTGTCCTCCACCTTCGAGTTCGGAGCTATGTTTCACGATTGCCTAAGTGTGGACCCTAAAGGCAATCCTCCATTCTCCCCCTTTTTTCGGAGCCCCATGAATCTTATTGCCTAGCGCTGTTCATATGTCCTCCACCTTCGAGTTTGGAGCTATTTTTCATGATTTCCTAAGTGTGGACCCTCAAGTGCAATCCTCGAGTCTCCCCCTTTTTTCAGAGCCCGATGAATGTTATTGCCTAGCGCTGTTCATTTGTCCTCCACCTTCGACTTTGGAGCTATGTTTCATGATTGCCTAAGTGTGGACCCTCAAGTGCAATCCTCCATTCTCCCTTTTTTTTTTCAGAGCCCCATGAATCTTATTGCCTAGCGCTGTTGATGTGTCCTCCACTTCCAGTTTGGAGCTATGTTTCATGATTGCCTAAGTGTGGACCCTCAAGTGCAATCCTCCATTCTCCCTATTTTTTCAGAGCCCCATCAATGTTATTGCCTAGCGCTGTTCATGTGTCCTCCACCTTCGAGTTTGGAGCTATGTATCATGATTGCCTAAGTGCCGACCCTCAAGTGCAATCCTCCATTCTCCCTTTATTTTTGTTTCGGAGCCCCATCAATGTTATTGCCTAGCGTTGTTCATGTGTCCTCCACCTTCGAGTTTGGATCTATGTTTCATGATTGCCTAAGTTCCGACCCTCAAGTGCAATCCTCCATTCTCCCTTTATTTTTTTTTTTTGGAGGCCCATCAATGTTATTGCTTAACGCTATTCATGAGTACTCCACCTTCGAGTTTGGAGCTATGTATCAGGATTGCCTAAGTGCGGATCCTCAAGTGCAATCCTCCCTTCTCCCTTTTTTTTTTCGGAGCCCCAGGAATGTTATTGCCTATCGCTATTCATGTGTCCTCCACCTTCGAGTTTGGAGCTATGTTTCACGATTGCCTAAGTGTGGACCCTCAAGGCAATCCTCCATTCTCCCTCTTTTTTCGGAGCCCCATGAATGTTATTGCCTAGCGCTGTTCATGTGTCCTCCACATTCAGGTTTGGAGCTATGTTTCATGATTGCCTAAGTGTGGACCCTCAAGTGCAATCCTCCATTCTCCCTTTTTTTTCGGAGCCCCATGGATGTTATTGCCTAGCGCTGTTCAAGTGTCCTCCACCTTCGAGTTTGGAGCTATGTTTCATGATTGCCTAAGTCTGGACGTTCAAGGCAATCCTCCATTCTCCCCCTTTTTTCGGAGCCCCATGAATGTTATTGCCTAACGCTGTTCATGTGTCCTCCACCTTCAAGTTGGAGATATGTTTCATGATTGCCTAAGTGCCGACCCTCAAGTGCAATCCTCCATTCTCCCTTTATTTTTTTTTCGGAGCCCCATCAATGTTATTGCCTAGCGCTATTCATGTGTCCTCCACCTACGAGTTTGGAGCTATGTTTTATGATTGCCTAAGTGCTGACCCTCAAGTGCAATCCTCCATTCTCCCTTTTTTTTTCGGAGCCCCATGAATGTTATTGCCTATCGCTGTTCATGTGTCCTCCACCTTCGAGTTCGGAGCTATGTTTCACGATTGCCTAAGTGTGGACCCTAAAGGCAATCCTCCATACTCCCCCTTTTTTCTGAGCCCCATGAATCTTATTGCCTAGCGCTGTTCATGTGTCCTCCACCTTCGAGTTTGGAGCTATTTTTCATGATTTCCTAAGTGTGGACCCTCAAGTGCAATCCTCGAGTCTCCCCCTTTTTTCAGAGCCCGATGAATGTTATTGCCTAGCGCTGTTCATTTGTCCTCCACCTTCGACTTTGGAGCTATGTTTCATGATTGCCTAAGTGTGGACCCTCAAGTGCAATCCTCCATTCTCCCTTTTTTTTTTCGGAGCCCCATGAATCTTATTGCCTAGCGCTGTTGATGTGTCCTCCACTTCCAGTTTGGAGCTATGTTTCATGATTGCCTAAGTGTGGACCCTCAAGTGCAATCCTCCATTCTCCCTATTTTTTCAGAGCCCCATCAATGTTATTGCCTAGCGCTGTTCATGTGTCCTCCACCTTCGAGTTTGGAGCTATGTATCATGATTGCCTAAGTGCCGACCCTCAAGTGCAATCCTCCATTCTCCCTTTATTTTTGTTTCGGAGCCCCATCAATGTTATTGCCTAGCGTTGTTCATGTGTCCTCCACCTTCGAGTTTGGATCTATGTTTCATGATTGCCTAAGTTCCGACCCTCAAGTGCAATCCTCCATTCTCCCTTTATTTTTTTTTTCGGAGCCCCATCAATGTTATTGCTTAACGCTATTCATGAGTACTCCACCTTCGAGTTTGGAGCTATGTTTCAGGATTGCCTAAGTGCGGATCCTCAAGTGCAATCCTCCCTTCTCCCTTTTTTTTTTCGGAGCTCCAGGAATGTTATTGCCTATCGCTATTCATGTGTCCTCCACCTTCGAGTTTGGAGCTATGTTTAACTATTGCCTAAGTGTGGACCCTCAAGGCAATCCTCCATTCTCCCCCTTTTTTTGGAGCCCCATGAATCTTATTGCCTAGCGCTGTTCATGTGTCCTCCACCTTCGAGTTTGGAGCTATGTTTCGCGATTGCCTAAGTGGCGACCCTCAAGTGCAATCCTCCATTCTCCCTTTTTTTTTTCGGAGCCCCATGGATGTTATTGCCTAGCGCTGTTCATGTGTCCTCCACCTTCGAGTTTGGAGCTATGTTTCGTGATTGCCTAAGTGCCGACCCTCAAGTGCAATCCTCCATTCTCCCTTTTTTTTTTCGGAGCCCCATGAATGTTATTGCCTAGCGTTGTTCATGTGTCCTCCACCTTCGAGTTTGGAGCTATGACTCACGATTGCCTAAGTGTGGACGCTCAAGGCAATCCTCCATTCTCCCCCTTTTTTCGGAGCCCCATGAATGTTATTGCCTAGCGCTGTTCATGTGTCCTCCACCTTCGAGTTTGGAGCTATGTTTCATGATTGCCTAAGTGTGGACCTTCAAGTGCAATCCTCGAGTCTCCCCCTTTTTTCAGTGCCCCATGAATGTTATTGCCTAGCGCTGTTCATTTGTCCTCCACCTTCGAGTTTGGAGCTATGTTTCATGATTGCCTAAGTGTGGACCCTCAAGTGCAATCCTCCATTCTCCCTTTTTTTTTTTCGGAGCCCCATGGATGTTATTGCCTAGCGCTGTTCATGTGTCCTCCACCTTCGAGTTTGGAGCAATGTTTCATGATTGCCTAAGTCTGGACGTTCAAGGCAATCCTCCATTCTCCCCCTTTTTTCGGAGCCCCATGAATGTTATTGCCTAACGCTGTTCATGTGTCCTCCACCTTCGAGTTGGAGATATGTTTCATGATTGCCTAAGTGCCGACCCTCAAGTGCAATCCTCCATTCTCCCTTTATTTTTTTTTCGGAGCCCCATCAATGTTATTGCCTAGCGCTATTCATGTGTCCTCCACCTACGTGTTTGGAGCTATGTTTTATGATTGCCTAAGTGCTGACCTTCAAGTGCAATCCTCGATTCTCCTTTTTTTTTTTCGGAGCCCCATGAATGTTATTGCCTAGCGCTGTTCATGTGTCCTCCACCTTCGAGTTTGGAGCTATGTTTCACGATTGCCTATGTGTGGACCCTCAAGGCAATCCTCCATTCTCCCCCTTTTTTCGAAGCCCCATGAATGTTATTGCCTAGCGCTGTTCATGTGTCCTCCACCTTCGAGTTTGGAGCTATGTTTCGTGATTGCCTAAGTGCCGACCCTCAAGTCCAATCCTCCATTCTCCCTTTTTTTTTTCGGAACCCCATGAATGTTATTGCCTAGCGTTGTTCATGTGTCCTCCACCTTCGAGTTTGGAGCTATGACTCACGATTGCCTAAGTGTGGACGCTCAAGGCAATCCTCCATTCTCCCCCTTTTTTCGAAGCCCCATGAATGTTATTGCCTAGCGCTGTTCATGTGTCCTCCACCTTCGAGTTTGGAGCTATGTTTCATGATTGCCTAAGTGTGGACGCTCAAGGCAATCCTCCATTCTCCCCCTTTTTTCGAAGCCCCATGAATGTTATTGCCTAGCGCTGTTCATGTGTCCTCCACTTTCGAGTTTGGAGCTATGTTTCATGATTGCCTAAGTGTGGACCCTCAAGTGCAATCCTCTAGTCTCCCCCTTTTTTCAGTGCCCCATGAATGTTATTGCCTAGCGCTGTTCATTTGTCCTCCACCTTCGAGTTTGGAGCTATGTTTCATGATTGCCTAAGTGTGGACCCTCAAGTGCAATCCTCCATTCTCCCTTTTTTTTTTCGGAGCCCCATGAATCTTATTGCCTAGCGCTGTTGATGTGTCCTCCACCTTCGAGTTTGGAGCTATGTTGCATGATTGCCTAAGTGCCGACCCTCAAGTGCAATCCTCCATTCTCCCTTTTTTTATTTCAGAGCCCCATGGATGTTATTGCCTAGCGCTGTTCATGTGTCCTCCACCTTCGAGTTTGGAGCTATGTTTCATGATTGCCTAAGTCTAGACGTTCAAGGCAATCCTCCATTCTCCCCCTTTTTTCGGATACCCATGAATGTTATTGCCTAACGCTGTTCATGTGTCCTCCACCTTCGAGTTGGAGATATGTTTCATGATTGCCTAAGTGCCGACCCTCAAGTGCAATCCTCCATTCTCCCTTTATTTTTTTTTCGGAGCCCCATCAATGTTATTGCCTAGCGCTATTCATGTGTCCTCCACCTACGAGTTTGGAGCTATGTTTTATTATTGCCTAAGTGCTGACCTTCAAGTGCAATCCTCCATTCTCCCTTTTTTTTTTCGGAGCCCCATGAATGTTATTGCCTATCGCTGTTCATGTGTCCTCCACCTTCGAGTTTGGAGCTATGTTTCACGATTGCCTAAGTGTGGACCCTCAAGGCAATCCTCCATTCTCCCCCTTTTTTCGGAGCCCCATGAATCTTATTGCCTAGTGTTGTTCATGTGTCCTCCACCTTCGAGTTTGGAGCTATGTTTCACGATTGCCTAAGTGTGGACCCTAAAGGCAATCCTCCATTCTCCCCCTTTTTTCGGAGCCCCATGAAACTTATTGCCTAGCGCTTTTCATGTGTCCTCCACCTTCGAGTTTGGAGCTATGTTTCATGATTGCCTAAGTGTCGATCCTCAAGTGCAATCCTTCATTCTCCCTTTTTTTTTCGGAGCCCCATGAATGTTATTGCCTAGCATTGTTCATGTGTCCACCACCTTCAAGTTTGGAGCTATGACTCACGATTGCCTAGGTGTGGACGCTCAAGGCAATCCTCCATTCTCCCCCTTTTTTCGGAGCCCCATGAATGTTATTGCCTAGCGCTGTTCATGTGTCCTCCACCTTCGAGTTTGGAGCTATGTTTCATGATTGCCTAAGTGTGGACCCTCAAGTGCAATCCTCGAGTCTCCCCCTTTTTTCAGAGCCCCATGAATGTTATTGCCTAGCGTTGTTCATTTGTCCTCCACCTTCGACTTTGGAGCTATGTTTCATGCTTGCCTAAGTGTGGACCCTCAAGTGCAATCCTCCATTCTCCCTTTTTTTTTTCGGAGCCCCATGAATCTTATTGCCTAGCGTTGTTGATGTGTCCTCCACCTTCGAGTTTGGAGCTATGTTGCATGATTGCCTAAGTGCCGACCCTCAAGTGCAATCCTCCATTCTCCCTTTTTTTATTTCAGAGCCCCATGGATGTTATTGCCTAGCGCTGTTCATGTGTCCTCCACCTTCGAGTTTGGAGCTATGTTTCATGATTGCCTAAGTCTGGACGTTCAAGGCAATCCTCCATTCTCCCCCTTTTTTCGGAGCCCCATGAATGTTATTGCCTAACGCTGTTCATGTGTCCTCCACCTTCGAGTTGGAGATATGTTTCATGATTGCCTAAGTGCCGACCCTCAAGTGCAATCCTCCATTCTCCCTTTATTTTTTTTTCGGAGCCCCATCAATGTTATTGCCTAGCGCTATTCATGTGTCCTCCACCTACGAGTTTGGAGCTATGTTTTATTATTGCCTAAGTGCTGACCTTCAAGTGCAATCCTCCATTCTCCCTTTTTTTTTTCGGAGCCCCATGAATGTTATTGCCTATCGCTGTTCATGTGTCCTCCACCTTCGAGTTTGGAGCTATGTTTCACGATTGCCTAAGTGTGGACCCTCAAGGCAATCCTCCATTCTCCCCCTTTTTTCGGAGCCCCATGAAACTTATTGCCTAGCACTGTTCATGTGTCCTCCACCTTCGAGTTTGGAGCTATGTTTCATGATTGCCTAAGTGTCGACCCTCAAGTGCAATCCTTCATTCTCCCTTTTTTTTTCGGAGCCCCATGAATGTTATTGCCTAGCATTGTTCATGTGTCCACCACCTTCAAGTTTAGAGCTATGACTCACGATTGCCTAAGTGTGGACGCTCAAGGCAATCCTCCATTCTCCCCCTTTTTTCGGAGCCCCATGAATGTTATTGCCTAGCACTGTTCATGTGTCCTCCACCTTCGAGTTTGGAGCTATGTTTCATGATTGCCTAAGTGTGGACCCTCGAGTGCAATCCTCGAGTCTCCCCCTTTTTTCAGAGCCCCATGAATGTTGTTGCCTAGCGCTGTTCATTTGTCCTCCACCTTCGACTTTGGAGCTATGTTTCATGCTTGCCTAAGTGTGGACCCTCAAGTGCAATCCCCCATTCTCCTTTTTTTTTTCGGAGCCCCATGAATCTTATTGCCTAGCGCTATTCATGTGTCCTCCACCTTCGAGTTTGGAGCTATGTTGCATGATTGCCTAAGTGCCGACCCTCAAGTGCAATCCTCTATTCTCCTTTTTTTTTTCGGAGCCCCATGGATGTTATTGCCTAGCGCTGTTCAGGTGTCCTCCACCTTCGAGTTTGGAGCTATGACTCACGATTGCCTAAGTGTGGACCCTCAAGTGCAATCCTCCATTCTCCCCCTTTTTTCGGAGCCCCATGAATGTTATTGCCTAGCGCTGTTCATGTGTCCTCCACCTTCGAGTTTGGAGCTTTGTTTCATGATTGCCTAAGTGTGGACCCTCAAGTGCAATCCTCCATTCTCCCTCTTTTTTTTTTCGGAGCCCCATGGCTCTTATTGCCTAGCACTGTTCATGTGTCCTCCACCTTCGAGTTTGGAGCTATGTTTCATGATTGCCTAAGTGTGGACCCTCAAGTGCAATCCTCCATTCTCCCTATTTTTTCAGAGCCCCATCAATGTTATTGCCTAGCGCTGTTCATGTGTCCTCCACCTTCGAGTTTGGAGCTATGTTTCATGATTGCCTAAGTGCCGACCCTCAAGTGCAATCCTCCATTCTTCCTTTTGTTTTCGCAGCCCCATGAATGTTATTGTCTAGCGTTGTTCATGTGTCCTCCACCTTCGAGTTTGGAGCTATGACTCACGATTGCCTAAGTGTGGACGCTCAAGGCAATCCTCCATTCTACCCCTTTTTCGGAGCCCCATGAATGTTATTGCCTAGCGGTATTCATGTGTCCTCCACCTTCGAGTTTGGAGCTATGAATCACGATTGCCTAAGTGCGGACTCTTAAGGCAATCCTCCATTCTCCCCATTTTTTCGGAGCCCCATGAATGTTATTTCCTAGCGCTGTTCATGTGTCCTCCACCTTCGAGTTTGGAGCTTTGTTTCATGATTGCCTAAGGGCGGACCCTCAAGGAAATCCTCCATTATCCCCCTTTTTTCGGAGCCCCATGAATGTTATTGCCTAGCGCTGTTCATGTGTCCTCCACCTTCGAGTTTGGAGCTATGTTTCATTATTGCCTATGTGCCGACCATCAAGTGCAATCCTCCATTCTATCCCTTTTTTCGGAGCCCCATGAATCTTATTGCCTAGAGCTGTTCATGTGTCCTCCACCTTCGAGTTTGGAGCTATGTTTCACGATTGCCTAAGTGCGGACCCTCAAGGCAATCCGCCATTCTCCCCCTTTTTCGGAGCCCCATGAATGTTATTGCCCAGCGCTATTCATATGTCCTCCACCTTCGAGTTTAGAGCTATGTTTCATGATTGCCTAAGTGCGGACCCTCAAGTGCAATCCTCCATTCTCCCTTTTTTTTTTTCGGAGCCCCATGGATGTTATTGCGTAGCGCTGTTCATGTGTCGTCCACCTTCGAGTTTGGAGCTATGTTTCACGATTGCCTAAGTGCGGACCCTAAGGGAATCCTCCATTCTCCCTTTTTTTTTTTTGGAGCCCCATGAATGTTATTGCCTAGCGCTATTAATGTGTCCTCCACCTTCGTGTTTAGAGCTATGTTTCTTGATTGCCTAAGTGCGGACCCTCAAGCCAATCCTCCATTCTCACCCTTTTTCGGAGCCCCATCAATGTTATTGCCTAGCGCTATTCATGTGTCCTCTACCTTCGAGTTTAGAGCTATGTTTCATGATTGCCTAAGTGCGGACCCTCAAGTGCAATCCTCCATTCTCCCCCTTTTTTTTGTTTTCAGAGCCCCATGGAT
Source organism: Glycine soja (assembly GCF_004193775.1). Taxonomy (NCBI): domain Eukaryota; kingdom Viridiplantae; phylum Streptophyta; class Magnoliopsida; order Fabales; family Fabaceae; genus Glycine; species Glycine soja. Next base: position 39,271 of record NW_021143771.1, on the reverse strand, counting down.
CTTATTGCCTAGCGCTGTTCATGTGTCCTCACCTTCGCGTTTGGAGCTATGTTTCACGATTGCCTAAGTGCGGACCGTCAAGGCAATCCTCCATTCTCCCTCTTTTTCGAAGCCCCATCAATGTTACTGCCTAGCGCTGTTAATGTGTCCTCCACCTTCGAGTTTGGAGCTATGTTTCACGATTGCCTAAGTGTGGACCCTCAAGGCAATCCTCCATTCTCCCCCTTTTTTCGGAGCCCCATGAATGTTATTGCCTAACCATGTTCATGTGTCCTCCACCTTCGAGTTTGGAGCTATGTTTCATGACTGCCTATGTGTCGACCATCAAGTGCAATCCTCCATTCTATCCCCTTTTTCGGAGCCCCATGAATCTTATTGCCTAGCGCTGTTCATGTGTCCTCAACCTTCGAGTTTGGAGCTATGTTTCATGATTGCCTAAGTGCGGACCCTCAAGGCAATCCTCCATTCTATCCCTTTTTTCGGAGCCCCATGAATGTTATTGCCTAACCATATTCATGTGTCCTCCACCTTCGAGTTTGGAGCTATGTTTCATGATTGCCTATGTGTCGACCATCAAGTGCAATCCTCCATTCTATCCCTTTTTTCGGAGCCCCATGAATCTTATTGCCTAGCGCTGTTCATGTGTCCTCAACATTCGAGTTTGGATCTATGTTTCATGATTGCCTAAGTGTGGACCCTCAAGTGCAATCCTCCATTCTCCCCCTTTTTTTTATTTTCAGAGCCCCATGGATCTTATTGCCTAGCGCTGTTCATGTGTCCTCCACCTTCGCGTTTGGAGCTATGTTTCACGATTGCCTAAGTGCGGACCGTCAAGGCAATCCTCCATTCTCCCCCTTATTCGGAGCCCCATCAATCTTATTGCCTAGCGCTGTTCATGTGCCCTCCACCTTCGAGTTTAGAGCTATGTTTCATGATTGCCTAAGTGTCGACCCTCAAGTGCAATCCTCCATTCTCCCCTTTTTTTTTCTGAGACCCATGAATGTTATTGCCTAGCGTTGTTCATGTGTCCTCCACCTTCGAGTTTGGAGCTATGTTTCATGATTGCCTAAGTGTGGACCCTCAAAGCAGTCCTCCATTCTCACCATTTTTCGGAGCCCCATGAATGTTATTGCCTAGCGCTGTTCATGTGTCCTCCACCTTCGAGTTTGGAACTATGTTTCATGATTGCCTATATGCGGACCCTCAAGTGCAATCCTCCATTCTATCCCTTTTTTCGGAGCCCCATGAATCTTATTGCCTAGCGCTGTTCATGTGTCCTCAACCTTCGAGTTTGGAGCTATGTTTCTTGATTGCCTAAGTGCGGACCCTCAAGGCAATCCTCCATTCTCACCCTTTTTCGGAGCCCCATCAATGTTATTGCCTAGCGCTGTTCATGTGTCCTCCACCTTCGAGTTTGGAGCTATGATTCACGATTGCCTAAGTGCGGACTCTTAAGGCAATCCTCCATTCTCCCCATTTTTTCGGAGCCCCATGAATGTTACTGCCTAGCGCTGTTCATGTGTCCTCCACCTTCGAGTTTGGAGCTATGTTTCACGATTGCCTAAGTGTGGACCCTCAAGGCAATCCTCCATTCTCCCCCTTTTTTGGGAGCCCCATGAATGTTATTGCCTAACCCTGTTCATGTGTCCTCCACCTTCAAGGTTGGAGCTATGTTTCATGATTGCCTATGTGTCGACCATCAAGTGCAATCCTCCATTCTATCCCATTTTTCGGAGCCCCATGAATCTTATTGCCTAGCGCTGTTCATGTGTCCTCAACCTTCGAGTTTGGAGCTATGTTTCATGATTGCCTAAGTGTGGACCCTCAAGGCAATCCTCCATTCTACACCTTTTTCGGAGCCCCATGAATTTTATTGCCTAGCGCTGTTCATGTGTCCTCCACCTTCGAGTTTGCAGCTATGTTTCACGGTTGCCTAAGTGCGGGCCCTCAAGGCAATCCGCCATTCTCCCCCTTTTTCGAAGCCCCATGAATGTTATTGCCTAGCGCTCTTCATGTGTCCTCCACCTTCGTGTTTAGAGCTATGTTTCTTGATTGCCTAAGTGCGGACCCTCAAGGAAATCCGACATTCTCCCCCTTTTTCGGAGCCCCATGAATGTTATTGCCTAGGGCTATTCATCTGTCCTCTACCTTCGAGTTTAGAGCTATGTTTCATGATTGCCTAAGTGCGGACCCTCAAGTGCAATCCTCCATTCTCCCCCTTTTTTTTGTTTTCAGAGCCCCATGGATCTTATTGCCTAGCGCTGTTCATGTGTCCTCCACCTTCGCGTTTGGAGCTATGTTTCACGATTGCCTAAGTGCGGACCGTCAAGGCAATCCTCCATTCTCCCCCTTTTTCAGAGCCCCATCAATGTTATTGCCTAGCGCTGTTCACGTGTCCTCCACCTTCGACTTTGGAGCTATGTTGCATGATTGCCTAAGTGTGGACCCTCAAGGCAATCCTCCATTCTCCCCCTTTCTTTTACGGAGCCCTATGAATGTTATTGCCTAGCGCAGTTCATGTGTCCTCCACCTTCGAGATTGGAGCTATGTTTCATGATTGCCTAAGTGCCGACCCTCAAGTGCAATCCTCCATTCTCCCTTATTTTTTTCAGAGACCCATGAATGTTATTGCCTAGCGCTGTTCATGTGTCCTCCACCTTCGAGTTTGGAGCTATGTTTCATGATTGCCTAAGTGCGGACCCTCAGGGCAATCCTCCATTCTCCCCCTCTTTCGGAGCCCCATGAATTTTATTGCCTAGCGCTGTTCATGTGTCCTCCACCTTCGAGTTTGGAGTTATGTTTCATGATTGCCTAAGTCCCGACCCTCAAGTGCAATCCTCCATTCTCCTTTTTTTTTTTCGGAGCCCCATGAATGTTATTGCCTAGCGCTGTTCATGTGTCCTCGACCTTCGAGTTTGGAGCTATGTTTCATGATTGCCTAAGTGCCGACCCTCAAGGCAATCCTCCATTCTCCCCCTTTTTTCGGAGCCCATGAATGTTATTGCCTAGCGCTGTTCATGTGTTCTCCACCTTCGAGTTTGGAGCTATGTTTCATGATTGCCTATGTGCGGACCATCAAGTGCAATCCTCCATTCTATCCCTTTTTTCGGAGCCCCATGAATCTTATTGGCTAGTGCTGTTCATGTGTCCTCAACCTTCGAGTTTGGAGCTATGTTTCACGATTGCCTAAGTGCGGACCCTCAAGGCAGTCCTCCATTCTCACCCTTTTTCGGAGCCCCATCAATGTTATTGCCTTGCACTGTTCATGTGTCCTCCACCTTCGAGTTTGGAGCTATGTTTCATGATTGCCTAAGTGCCGACCCTCAAGTGCAATCCTCCATTCTCCTTTTTTTTTTCGGAGCCCCATGAATGTTATTGCCTAGCGCTGTTCATGTGTCCTCCACCTTTGAGTTTGGAGCTATGTTTCATGATTGCCTAAGTGCGGACCCTCAAGTGCAATCCTCCATTCTCCTTTTTTTTTTCGGAGCCCCATCAATGTTATTGCCTTGCACTGTTCATGTGTCCTCCACCTTCGAGTTTGGAGCTATGTTTCATGATTGCCTAAGTGCCGACCCTCAAGTGCAATCCTCCATTCTCCTTTTTTTTTTCGGAGCCCCATGAATCTTATTGGCTAGTGCTGTTCATGTGTCCTCAACCTTCGAGTTTGGAGCTATGTTTCACGATTGCCTAAGTGCGGACCCTCAAGGCAGTCCTCTATTCTCCCCCTTTTTCGGAGCCCCATGAATGTTATTGCCTAGCGCTGTTCATGTGTCCTCCACCTTTAAGTTTGGAGCTATGTTTCATGATTGCCTAAGTGCCGACCCTCAAGTGCAATCCTCCATTCTCCTTTTTTTTTTCGGAGCCCCATGAATGTTATTGCCTAGCGCTGTTCATGTGTCCTCCACCTTTGAGTTTGGAGCTATGTTTCATGATTGCCTAAGTGCGGACCCTCAAGCGCAATCCTCCATTCTCCCCCCCTTTTTTTTTTTCGGAGCCCCAAGAATGTCATTGCCTAGCGCTGTTCATGTGCCCTCCACCTTCGAGTTTGGAGCTATGTTTCATGATTGCCTAAGTGTCGACCCTCAAGTGCAATCCTCCATTCTCCCTTTTTTTTTCGGAGACCCATGAATGTTATTGCCTAGCCTTGTTCATGTGTCCTCCACCTTCGAGTTTGGAGCTATGTTTCTCGATTTCCTAAGTGTGGACCCTCAAAGCAATCCTCCATTCTCCCCCTTTTTTCGGAGCCCCATAAATGTTATTGCCTAGCGCTGTTCATGTGTCCTCCACCTTTGAGATTGGATCTATGTTTCATGATTGCCTATGTGCGGACCGTCAAGGCAATCCTTCATTCTCCCCCTATTTCGGAGCCCCATGAATGTTATTGCCTAGCGCTGTTCATGTGTCCTCCACCTTCGAGTTTGGAGCTATGTTTCATGATTGCCTAAGTGCGGACCCTCAAGGCAATCCTCCATTCTCCCCCTTTTTCGGAGCCCCATGAATCTTATTGCCTAGCGCTGTTCATGTGTCCTCAACCTTCTAGTTTGGAGCTATGTTTCATGAATTCCTAAGTGCGGACCCTCAAGGCAATCCTCCATTCTCCTCCTTTTTTGGAGCCCCATGAAAGTTATTGCCTAGCGCTGTTCATGTGTCCTCCACCTTCGAGTTTGGAGCTATGTTTCATGATTGCCTAAGTGTGGACCCTCAAGGCAGTCCTCCATTCTCACCTTTTTTCGGAGCCCCATGAATGTTATTGCCTAGCGCTGTTCATGTGTCCTCCACCTTCGAGTTTGGAGCTATGTTTCATGATTGCCTAAGTGCGGACCCTCAAGCGCAATCCTCCATTCTCCCCCCCCTTTTTTTTTTCGGAGCCCGATGGATGTTATTGCCTAGCGCTGTTCATGTGCCCTCCACCTTCGAGTTTGGAGCTATGTTTCATGATTGCCTAAGTGTCGACCCTCAAGTGCAATCCTCCATTATCCCTTTTTTTTTCGGAGACCCATGAATGTTATTGCCTAGCCTTGTTCATGTGTCCTCCACCTTCGAGTTTGGAGCTATGTTTCTCGATTTCCTAAGTGTGGACCCTCAAAGCAATCCTCCATTCTCCCCCTTTTTTCGGAGCCCCATGAATGTTATTGCCTAGCGCTGTTCATGTGTCCTCCACCTTTGAGATTGGAGCTATGTTTCATGATTGCCTATGCGCGGACCGTCATGGCAATCCTCCATTCTCCCGCTATTTCAGAGCCCCATGAATGTTATTGCCTAGCGCTGTTCATGTGTCCTCCACCTTCGAGTTTGGAGCTATGTTTCATGATTGCCTAAGTGCGGACCCTCAAGGAAATCCTCCATTCTCCCCCTTTTTCGGAGCCCCATGAATGTTATTGCCTAGCGCTGTTCATGTGTCCTCCACCTTCGAGTTTGGAGCTATGTTTCATGATTCCCTAAGTTCGGATCCTCAGGTGCAATCCTCCATTCTCCCCCTTTTCTTTTCCGAGCCCCATGAATGTGATTGCCAAGCGCTGTTCATGTGTCCTCCACCTTCGAGTTTGGAGCTATGTTTCACGATTGCCTAAGTGGGGACCCTCAAGGCAATCCTCCATTCTCCCCCTTTTTTGGAGCCCCAAGAATGTTATTGTCTAGCACTGTTCATGTGTCCTCCACCTTCGAGTTTGGAACTATGTTTCATGATTGCCTAAGTGCGGACCCTCAAGGCAATCCTCCATTCACCCCATTTTTCGGAGCCCCATGAATCCTATTGCCTAGCGCTGTTCATGTGTCCTCAACCTTCGAGTTTGGAGCTATGTTTCATGATTGCCTAAGTGCGGACCCTCAAGGCAATCCTCCACTCTCCCCCTTTTTTGGAGCCCCATGAAAGTTATTGCCTAGCGCTATTCATGTGTCCTCCACCTTCGAGTTTGGAGCTATGTTTCATGATTGCCTAAGTGCGGACCCTCAAGTGCAATCCTCCATTCTCCCCCCCTTTTTTTTTTTCGGAGCCCCATGGATGTTATTGCCTAGCGCTGTTCATGTGTCCTCCACCTTCGAGTTGGGAGCTATGTTTCATGATTGCCTAAGTGTAGACCCTCAAGGCAGTCCTCCATTCTCACCCTTTTTCGGAGCCCCATAATGTTATTACCTAGCGCAGTTCATGTGTCCTCCACCTTTGAGTTTGGAGCTATGTTTCATGATTACCTAAGTGCAGACCCTCAAGGCAATCCTCTATTCTCCCCCTTTTTCGGAGCCCCATGAATGTTATTGCCTAGCGTTGTTCATGTGTCCTCCACCTTCGAGTTTGGAGCTATGTTTCACGATTTCCTAAGTGCGGAACCTCAAGGCAATCCGCCATTCTCCCATTTTTTTTTCGGAGACCCATGAATGTTATATCCTAGCGCTGTTCATGTGCCCTCCACCTTCGAGTTTGGAGCTATATTTCATGATCGTGTAAGTGCGGACCCTCAAGGCAATCCTCCATTCTCCCCCTTTTTCGGAGCCCCATGAATGTTATTGCCTAGCGTTGTTCATGTGTCCTCCACCTTCGAGTTTGGAGCTATGTTTCACGATTGCCTAAGTGCGGACCCTCAACTGTAATCCTCCATTCTCGCCCTTTCTTTTTCGGAGCCCCATGAATATTATTGCCAAGCGCTGTTCATGTGTCCTCCACCTTCGAGTTTGGAGCTATGTTTCACGATTGCCTAAGTGCGGACCCTCAAGCGCAATCCTCCATTCTCCCCTTTTTTTTTTTGGAGCCCCATGGATGTTATTGCCTAGCGCTGTTCATGTGTCCCCCACCTTCGAGTTTGGAGCTATGTTTCATGATTGCCTAAGTGCGGACCCTCAAGGCAATCCTCCATTCTCCCCCTTTTTTGGAGCCCCATGAATGTTATTGCCTAGCGCTGTTCATGTGTCCTCCACCTTCGAGTTTAGAGCTATGTTTCATGATTGCCTAAGTGCGGACCCTTAGCGCAATCCTCCATTCTCCCCCTTTTTCGGAGCCCCTTGAATGTTATTTTCTAGCGCTGTTCATGTGTCCTCCACCTTCGAGTTTTGGAGCTATGTTTCATGATTGCCTAAGTGCCGACCCTCAACTGCAATCCTCCATTCTCCCCCTTTCTTTTTCAGAGCCCCATGAATATTTTTGCCAAGCGCTGTTCATGTGTCCTCCACCTTCGAGTTTGGAGCTATGTTTCACGATTGCCTAAGTGCGGACCCTCAAGCGCAATCCTCCATTCTCCCCTTTTTTTTTTTGGAGCCCCATGGATGTTATTGCCTAGCGCTGTTCATGTGTCCTCCACCTTCGAGTTTGGAGCTATGTTTCATGATTGCCTAAGTGTGGACCCTCAAGGCAGTCCTCCATTCTCACCCTTTTTCGGAGCCCCATCAATGTTATTACCTAGCGCAGTTCATGTGTCCTCCACCTTTGAGTTTGGAGCTATGTTTCATGATTGCCTAAGTGCAGACCCTCAAGGCAATCCTCTATTCTCCCCCTTTTTCGGAGCCCCATGAATGTTATTGCCTAGCGTTGTTCATGTGTCCTCCACCTTCGAGTTTGGAGCTATGTTTCACGATTGCCTAAGTGCGGACCCTCAAGGCAATCCGCCATTCTCCCATTTTTTTTTCGGAGACCCATGAATGTTATATCCTAGCGCTGTTCATGTGCCCTCCACCTTCGAGTTTGGAGCTATATTTCATGATCGCGTAAGTGCGGACCCTCAAAGCAATCCTCCATTCTCCCCCTTTTTCGGAGCCCCATGAATGTTATTGCCTAGCGTTGTTCATGTGTCCTCCACCTTCGAGTTTGGAGCTATGTTTCACGATTGCCTAAGTGCGGACCCTCAAGGCAATCCTCCATTCTCCCCCTTTTTTGGAGCCCCATGAATGTTATTGCCTAGCGCTATTCATGTGTCCTCCACCTTCGAGTTTAGAGCTATGTTTCATGATTGCCTAAGTGCGGACCCTTAGCGCAATCCTCCATTCTCCCCCTTTTTCGGAGCCCCTTGAATGTTATTGTCTAGCGCTGTTCATGTGTCCTCCACCTTCGTGTTTTGGAGCTATGTTTCATGATTGCCTAAGTGCCGACCCTCAACTGTAATCCTCCATTCTCCCCCTTTCTTTTTCGGAGCCCCATGAATATTATTGCCAAGCGCTGTTCATGTGTCCTCCACCTTCGAGTTTGGAGCTATGTTTCACGATTGCCTAAGTGCGGACCCTCAAGCGCAATCCTCCATTCTCCCCTTTTTTTTTTTTGGAGCCCCATGGATGTTATTGCCTAGCGCTGTTCATGTGTCCTCCACCTTCGAGTTTGGAGCTATGTTTCATGATTGCCTAAGTGTGGACCCTCAAGGCAGTCCTCCATTCTCACCGTTTTTCGGAGCCCCATCAATGTTATTGCCTAGCGCGGTTCATGTTTCCTCCACCTTCGAGTTTGGAGCTATGTTTCACGATTTCCTAAGTGCAGACCCTCAAGGCAATCCTCCATTCTCCACCTTTTTTGGAGCCCCATGAAAGTTATTGCCTAGCGCTGTTCATGTGTCCTCCACCTTCGAGTTTGGAGCTATGTTTCATGATTGCCTAAGTGTGGACCCTCAAGGCAGTCCTCCATTCTCACCCTTTTTCGGAGCCCCATGAATGTTATTGCCTAGTGTTGTTCATGTGTCCTCCACCTTCGTCTTTGGAGCTATGGTTCATGATTGCCTAAGTGCGGACCCTCAAGTGAAATCCTCCATGCTCCCCCTTTCTTTTTCGGAGCCCCATGAATGTTATTGCCTAGTGTTGTTCATGTGTCCTCCACCTTCGTCTTTGGAGCTATGGTTCATGATTGCCTAAGTGCGGACCCTCAAGTGAAATCCTCCATGCTCCCCCTTTCTTTTTCGGAGACCCATGAATGTTATTGCCTAGCGCTGTTCATGTGTCCTCCACCATCGAGATTGGAGCTATGTTTCATGATTGCCTAAGTGCAGACCCTCAAGGCAATCCTCTATTCTCCCCCTTTTTCGGAGCCCCATGATTGTTATTGCCTAGCGTTGTTCATGTGTCCTCCACCTTCGAGTTGGGAGCTATGTTAAATGATTGCCTAAGTGCGGACCCTCAAGGCAATCCTCCATTCTCCCCCTTTTTCGGAGCCATATGAATGTTATTGTCTAGCACTGTTCATGTGTCCTCCACCTTCGAGTTTGGAGCTATGTTTCATGATTTCCTAAGTGCGGACCCGCAAGGCAATCCTCCATTCTCCCCCTTTTTGGGAGCCCCATGAATTTAATTGCCTAGCGCTATTCATGTGTCCTCCACCTTCGAGTTTAGAGCTATGTTTCATGATTGCCTAAGTGCGGACCCTCAAGCGCAATCCTCCATTCTCCCTTTTTTTTTTTTTTCGGAGCCCCTTGGATGTTATTGCCTAGCGCTGTTCATGTGTCCTCCACCTTCGAGTTTGGAGCTATGTTTCATGATTGCCTAAGTGTGGACCCTCAAGGCAGTCCTCCATTCTCAACCTTTTTCGGAGCCCCATCAATGTTATTGCCTAGCGCTGTTCATGTGTCCTCCACCTTCGAGATTGGAGCTATGTTTCATGATTGCCTAAGTGCCGACCCTCAAGTGCAATCCTCCATTCTCCCTTTTTTTTTTCGGAGCCCCATGAATGTTATTGCCTAGCACTATTCATGTGTCCTCCACCTTCGAGTTTGGAGCTATGTTTCACGACTGCCTAAGTGCGGACCCTCAAGCGCAATCCTCCATTCTCCCCCCTTTTTTTTTTCAAAGCCCCATGGATGTTATTGCCTAGCGCTGTTCATATTTCCTCCACCTTCGAGTTTGGAGCTATGTTTCATGATTGCCTAAGTGTGGACCCTCAAGGCAGTCCTCCATTCTCACCTTTTTTCGGAGCCCCATGAATCTTATTGCCTAGCGCTGTTCATGTGTCCTCCACCTTCAAGTTGCGAGCTATGTTTCATGATTGCCTAAGTGCGGACCCTCAAGCGCAATCCTCCATTCTCCCCCCCCCCTTTTTTTTTTCGGAGCCCCATGGATGTTATTGCCTAGCGCTGTTCATGTGCCCTCCACCTTCGAGTTTGGAGCCCTGTTTCATGATTGCCTAAGTGTCGACCCTCAAGTGCAATCCTCCATTCTCCCTTTTTTTTTTCGGAGACCCATGAATGTTATTGCCTAGCGTTGTTCATGCGTCCTCCACCTTCGAGTTTGGAGCTATGTTTCACGATTGCCTAAGTGCGGACCCTCAAGGCAATCCGCCATTCTCCCTTTTTTTTTCGGAGACCCATGAATTTTATATCCTAGCACTGTTCATGTGCCCTCCACCTTCGAGTTTGGAGCTATATTTCATGATTGCCTAAGTGCGGACCCTCAAGGCAATCCTCCATTCTCCCCCTTTTTCGGAGCCCCATGAATGTTATTGCCTAGCGCGGTTCATGTTTCCTCCACCTTCGAGTTTGGAGCTATGTTTCACGATTTCCTAAGTGCGGACCCTCAAGGCAATCCTCCATTCTCCCCCTTTTTTGGAGCCCCAAGAAAGTTATTGCCTAGCGCTGTTCATGTGTCCTCCACCTTCGAGTTTGGAGCTATGTTTCATGATTGCTTAAGTGCGGACCCTTAGGTCAATCCTCCATTCTCCCACTTTTTCGGAACCCCTTGAATGTTATTGTCTAGCGCTATTCCTGTGTCCTCCACCTTCGAGTTTTGGAGCTATGTTTCATGATTGCCTAAGTGCCGACCCTCAACTGCAATCCTCCATTCTCCCCCTTTCTTTTTCGGAGCCCCATGAATGTTATTTCCAAAGCGCGGTTCATGTTTCCTCCACCTTCGAGTTTGGAGCTATGTTTCACGATTGCCTAAGTGCGGACCCTCAAGCGCAATCCTCCATTCTCCCCCTTTTTTTTTTGGAACCCCATGGATGTTATTGCCTAGCGCTGTTCATGTGTCCTCCACCTTCGAGTTTGGAGCTATGTTTCATGATTGCCTAAGTGTCGACCCTCAAGTGCAATCCTCCATTCTCCCTTTTTTTTTTCGGAGACCCATGAATGTTATTGCCTAGCGTTGTTCATGCGTCCTCCACCTTCGAGTTTGGAGCTATGTTTCTCGATTTCCTAAGTGTGGACCCTCAAAGAAATCCTCCATTCTCCCCCTTTTTTCGGAGCCCCATGAATGTTATTGCCTAGCGCTGTTCATGTGTCCTCCACCTTCGAGTTTGGAGCTATGTTTCATGATTGCCTAAGTGTGGACCCTCAAGGCAGTCCTCCATTCTCACCCTTTTTCGGAGCCCCATCAATGTTATTGCCTAGCGCGGTTCATGTTTCCTCCACCTTCGAGTTTGGAGCTATGTTTCACGATTTCCTAAGTGTGGACCCTCAAGGCAATCCTCCATTCTCCCCCTTTTTCGGAGCCATATGAATGTTATTGTCTAGCACTGTTCATGTGTCCTCCACCTTCGAGTTTGGAGCTATGTTTCATGATTTCCTAAGTGCGGACCCTCAAGGCAATCCTCCATTCTCCCCCTTTTTCGGAGCCCCATGAAAGTTATTGCCTAGCGCTATTCATGTCTCCTCGACCTTCGAGTTGGGAGCTATGTTTCATGATTGCCTAAGTGCGGACCCTCAAGGCAATCCTCCATTCTCCCCCTTTTTCGGAGCCCCATGAATGTTATTGCCTAGCGTTGTTCATGTGTCCTCCACCTTCGAGTTTGGAGCTATGTTTCACGATTGCCTAAGTGCGGACCCTCAAGGCAATCCGCCATTCTCCCTTTTTTATTTCGGAGACCCATAAATGTTATATCCTAGCGCTGTTCATGTGCCCTCCACCTTCGAGTTTGGAGCTATATTTAATGATTGCCTAAGTGCGGACCCTCAAGGCAATCCTCCATTCTCCCCCTTTTTCGGAGCCCCATGAATGTTATTGCCTAGCGCGGTTCATGTTTCCTCCACCTTTGAGTTTGGAGCTATGTTTCACGATTTCCTAAGTGCGGACCCTCAAGGCAATCCTCCATTCTCCCCCTTTTTTGGAGCCCCATGAATGTTATTGCCTAGCGCTGTTCATGTGTCCTCCACCTTCGAGTTTGGAGCTATGTTTCATGGTTGCCTAAGTGCGGACCCTTAGGGCAATCCTCCATTCTCCCCCTTTTTCGGAGCCCCATCAATGTTATTGCCGAGCGCGATTCATGTTTCCTCCACCTTCGAGTTTGGAGCTATGTTTCACGATTTCCTAAGTGCGGACCCTCAAGGCAATCCTCCATTCTCCACCTTTTTTGGAGCCCCATGAAAGTTATTGCCTAGCGCTGTTCATGTGTCCTCCACCTTCGAGTTTGGAGCTATGTTTCATGATTGCCTAAGTGTGGACCCTCAAGGCAGTCCTCCATTCTCACCCTTTTTCGGAGCCCCATCAATGTTATTGCCTAGCGCGGTTCATGTTTCCTCCACCTTCGAGTTTGGAGCTATGTTTCACGATTTCCTAAGTGCGGACCCTCAAGGCAATCCTCCATTCTCCCCCTTTTTTGGAGCCCCATGAATGTTATTGCCTAGCGCTGTTCATGTGTCCTCCACCTTCGAGTTTTGAGCTATGTTTCATGGTTGCCTAAGTGCGGACCCTTAGGGCAATCCTCCATTCTCCCCCTTTTTCGGAGCCCCATCAATGTTATTGCCGAGCGCGGTTCATGTTTCATCCACCTTCGAGTTTGGACCTATGTTTCACGATTTCCTAAGTGCGGACCCTCAAGGCAATCCTCCATTCTCCACCTTTTTTGGAGCCCCATGAAAGTTATTGCCTAGCGCTGTTCATGTGTCCTCCACCTTCGAGTTTGGAGCTATGTTTCATGATTGCCTAAGTGTGGACCCTCAAGGCAGTCCTCCATTCTCACCCTTTTTCGGAGCCCCATCAATGTTATTACCTAGCGCGGTTCATGTTTCCTCCACCTTCGAGTTTGGAGCTATATTTCCCGATTTCCTAAGTGCGGACCCTCAAGGCAATCCTCCATTCTCCCCCTTTTTTGGAGCCCCATGAATGTTATTGCCTAGCGCTGTTCATGTGTTCTCCACCTTCGAGTTTGGAGCTATGTTTCATGATTGCCTAAGTGCGGACCCTTAGGGCAATCCTCCATTCTCCCCCTTTTTCGGAGCCCCATCAATGTTATTGCCTAGCGCGGTTCATGTTTCCTCCACCTTCGAGTTTGGAGCTATGTTTCACGATTGCCTAAGTGCGGACCCTCAAGGCAATCCTCCATTCTCCCCCTTTTTTGGAGCCCCATGAATGTTATTGCCTAGCGCTGTTCATGTGTTCTCCACCTTCGAGTTTGGAGCTATGTTTCATGATTGCCTAAGTGCGGACGCTTAGGGCAATCCTCCATTCTCCCCCTTTTTCGGAGCCCTATCAATGTTATTTCCTAGCGCGGTTCATGTTTCCTCCACCTTCGAGTTTGGAGCTATGTTTCACGATTGCCTAAGTGCGGACCCTCAAGCGCAATCCTCCATTCTCCCTTTTTTTTTTTTGGAGCCCCATGGATGTTATTGCCTAGCGCTGTTCATGTGTCTTCCACCTTCGAGTTTGGAGCTATGTTTCATGATTGCCTAAGTGCGGACCCTCAAGGCAATCCTCCATTCTCCACCTTTTTTGGAGCCCCATGAAAGTTATTGCCTAGCGCTGTTCATGTGTCCTCCACCTTCGAGTTTGGAGCTATGTTTCATGATTGCCTAAGTGTCGACCCTCAAGGCAGTCCTCCATTCTCACCCTTTTTTGGAGCCCCATCAATGTTATTGCCTAGCGCTGTTCATGTCTCCTCGACCTTCGAGTTGGGAGCTATGTTTCATGATTGCCTAAGTGCGGACCCTCAAGGCAATCCTCCATTCTCCCCCTTTTTCGGAGCCATATGAATGTTATTGTCTAGCATTGTTCATGTGTCCTCCACCTTCGAGTTTGGAGCTATGTTTCAGGATTTCCTAAGTGCGGACCCTCAAGGCAATTCTCCATTCTCCCTCTTTTTCTGAGCCCCGTGAATTTTATTGCCTAGCGCTGTTCATATTTCCTCCACCTTCGAGTTTGGAGCTATGTTTCATGATTGCCTAAGTGTGGACCCTCAAGGCAGTCCTCCATTCTCACCTTTTTTCGGAGCCCCATGAATGTTATTGCCTAGCGCTGTTCATGTGTCCTCCACCTTCGAGTTTGGAGCTATGTTTCATGGTTGCCTAAGTGCGGACCCTTAGGGCAATCCTCCATTCTCCCCCTTTTTCGGAGCCCCATCAATGTTATTGCCGAGCGCGGTTCATGTTTCCTCCACCTTCGAGTTTGGAGCTATGTTTCACGATTTCCTAAGTGCGGACCCTCAAGGCAATCCTCCATTCTCCACCTTTTTTGGAGCCCCATGAAAGTTATTGCCTAGCGCTGTTCATGTGTCCTCCACCTTCGAGTTTGGAGCTATGTTTCATGATTGCCTAAGTGTGGACCCTAAAGGCAGTCCTCCAATCTCACCCTTTTTCGGAGCCCCATCAATGTTATTGCCTAGCGCGGTTCATGTTTCCTCCACCTTCGAGTTTGGAGCTATGTTTCACGATTTCCTAAGTGCGGACCCTCAAGGCAATCCTCCATTCTCCCCCTTTTTTGGAGCCCCATGAATGTTATTGCCTAGCGCTGTTCATGTGTCCTCCACCTTCGAGTTTTGAGCTATGTTTCATGGTTGCCTAAGTGCGGACCCTTAGGGCAATCCTCCATTCTCCCCCTTTTTCGGAGCCCCATCAATGTTATTGCCGAGCGCGGTTCATGTTTCATCCACCTTCGAGTTTGGACCTATGTTTCACGATTTCCTAAGTGCGGACCCTCAAGGCAATCCTCCATTCTCCACCTTTTTTGGAGCCCCATGAAAGTTATTGCCTAGCGCTGTTCATGTGTCCTCCACCTTCGAGTTTGGAGCTATGTTTCATGATTGCCTAAGTGTGGACCCTCAAGGCAGTCCTCCATTCTCACCCTTTTTCGGAGCCCCATCAATCTTATTGCCTAGCACGGTTCATGTTTCCTCCACCTTCGAGTTTGGAGCTATATTTCCCGATTTCCTAAGTGCGGACCCTCAAGGCAATCCTCCATTCTCCCCCTTTTTTGGAGCCCCATGAATGTTATTGCCTAGCGCTGTTCATGTGTTCTCCACCTTCGAGTTTGGAGCTATGTTTCATGATTGCCTAAGTGCGGACCCTTAGGGCAATCCTCCATTCTCCCCCTTTTTCGGAGCCCCATCAATGTTATTGCCTAGCGCGGTTCATGTTTCCTCCACCTTCGAGTTTGGAGCTATGTTTCACGATTGCCTAAGTGCGGACCCTCAAGGCAATCCTCCATTCTCCCCCTTTTTTGGAGCCCCATGAATGTTATTGCCTAGCGCTGTTCATGTGTTCTCCACCTTCGAGTTTGGAGCTATGTTTCATGATTGCCTAAGTGCGGACGCTTAGGGCAATCCTCCATTCTCCCCCTTTTTCGGAGCCCTATCAATGTTATTGCCTAGCGCGGTTCATGTTTCCTCCACCTTCGAGTTTGGAGCTATGTTTCACGATTGCCTAAGTGCGGACCCTCAAGCGCAATCCTCCATTCTCCCTTTTTTTTTTTTGGAGCCCCATGGATGTTATTGCCTAGCGCTGTTCATGTGTCTTCCACCTTCGAGTTTGGAGCTATGTTTCATGATTGCCTAAGTGCGGACCCTCAAGGCAATCCTCCATTCTCCACCTTTTTTGGAGCCCCATGAAAGTTATTGCCTAGCGCTGTTCATGTGTCCTCCACCTTCGAGTTTGGAGCTATGTTTCATGATTGCCTAAGTGTCGACCCTCAAGGCAGTCCTCCATTCTCACCCTTTTTTGGAGCCCCATCAATGTTATTGCCTAGCGCTGTTCATGTCTCCTCGACCTTCGAGTTGGGAGCTATGTTTCATGATTGCCTAAGTGCGGACCCTCAAGGCAATCCTCCATTCTCCCCCTTTTTCGGAGCCATATGAATGTTATTGTCTAGCATTGTTCATGTGTCCTCCACCTTCGAGTTTGGAGCTATGTTTCAGGATTTCCTAAGTGCGGACCCTCAAGGCAATTCTCCATTCTCCCTCTTTTTCTGAGCCCCGTGAATTTTATTGCCTAGCGCTGTTCATATTTCCTCCACCTTCGAGTTTGGAGCTATGTTTCATGATTGCCTAAGTGTGGACCCTCAAGGCAGTCCTCCATTCTCACCTTTTTTCGGAGCCCCATGAATGTTATTGCCTAGCGCTGTTCATGTGTCCTCCACCTTCGAGTTTGGAGCTATGTTTCATGATTGCCTAAGTGCGGACCCTCAAGCGCAATCCTCCATTCTCCCCCCCTTTTTTTTTTCGGAGCCCCATGGATGTTATTGCCTAGCGCTGTTCATGTGCCCTCCACCTTCGAGTTTTGAGCTATGTTTCATGATTTCCTAAGTGTCGACCCTCAAGTGCAATCCTCCATTCTCCCTTTTTTTTTCGGAGACCCATGAATGTTATTGCCTAGCGTTGTTCATGTGTCCTCCACCTTCGAGTTTGGAGCTATGTTTCTCGATTTCCTAAGTGTGGACCCTCAAAGCAATCCTCCATTCTCCCCCTTTTTTCGGAGCCCCATGAATGTTATTGCCTAGCGCTGTTCATGTGTCCTCCACCTTTGAGATTGCAGCTATGTTTCATGATTGCCTATGTGCGGACCGTCAAGGAAATCCTCCATTCTCCCCCTATTTCGGAGCCCCATGAATGTTATTGCCTAGCGCTGTTCATGTGTCCTCCACCTTCGAGTTTGGAGCTATGTTTCATGATTGCCTAAGTGCGGACCCTCAAGGCAATCCTCCATTCTCCCCCTTTTTCAGAGCCCCATGAATGTTATTGCCTAGCGCTGTTCATGTGTCCTCCACCTTCGAGTTTGGAGCTATGTTTCATGATTCCCTAAGTGCGGACCCTCAGGTGCAATCCTCCATTCTCCCCCTTTTCTTTTCCGAGCCCCATGAATGTGATTGCCAAGTGTTGTTCATGTGTCCTCCACCTTCGAGTTTGGAGCTATGTTTCACGATTGCCTAAGTGGGGACCCTCAAGGCAATCCTCCATTCTCCCCCTTTTTTGGAGCCCCATGAATGTTATTGTCTAGCACTGTTCATGTGTCCTCCACCTTCGAGTTTGGAATTATATTTCATGATTGCCGAAGTGCGGACCCTCAAGGCAATCCTCCATTCTCCCCCTTTTTCGGAGCCCCATGAATCCTATTGCCTAGCGTTGTTCATGTGTCCTCAACCTTCGAGTTTGGAGCTATGTTTCATGATTGCCTAAGTGCGGACCCTCAAGGCAATCCTCCACTCTCCCCCTTTTTTGGAGCCCCATGAAAGTTATTGCCTAGCGCTATTCATGTGTCCTCCACCTTCGAGTTTGGAGCTATGTTTCATGATTGCCTAAGTGCGGACCCTCAAGTGCAATCCTCCATTCTACCCCACGTTTTTTTTTTCGGAGCCCCATGGATGTTATTGCCTAGCGCTGTTCATGTGTCCTCCACCTTCGAGTTGGGAGCTGTGTTTCATGATTGCCTAAGTGTAGACCCTCAAGGCAGTCCTCCATTCTCACCCTTTTTCGGAGCCCCACCAATGTTATTACCTAGCGCTGTTCATGTGTCCTCCGCCTTCGAGTTTGGAGCTATGTTTAATGATTGCCTAAGTGCAGACCCTCAAGGCAATCCTCTATTCTCCCCCTTTTTCGGAGCCCCATGAATGTTATTGCCTAGCGTTGTTCATGTGTCCTCCACCTTCGAGTATTGAGCTATGTTTCACGATTGCCTAAGTGCGGACCCTCAAGGCAATCCGCCATTCTCCTTTTTTTTTTCGGAGACCCATGAATGTTATATCCTAGCGCTGTTCATGTGCCCTCTACCTTCGAGTTTGGAGCTATATTTCATGATTGCCTAAGTGCGGACCCTCAAGGCAATCCTCCATTCTCCCCCTTTTTCGGAGCCCCATGAATGTTATTGCCTAGCGCGGTTCATGTTTCCTCCACCTTCGAGTTTGGAGCTATGTTTCACGATTTCCTAAGTGCGGACCCTCAAGGCAATCCTCCATTCTCCCCCTTTTTTGGAGCCCCATGAATGTTATTGCCTAGCGCTGTTCATGTGTCCTCCACCTTCGAGTTTGGAGCTATGTTTCATGGTTGCCTAAGTGCGGACCCTTAGGGCAATCCTCCATTCTCCCCCTTTTTCGGAGCCCCATCAATGTTATTGCCTAACGCGGTTCATGTTTCCTCCACCTTCGAGTTTGGAGCTATGTTTCACGATTTCCTAAGTGCGGACCCTCAAGGCAATCCTCCATTCTCCACCTTTTTTGGAGCCCCATGAAAGTTATTGCCTAGCGCTGTTCATGTGTCCTCCACATTCGAGTTTGGAGCTATGTTTCATGATTGCCTAAGTGTGGACCCTCAAGGCAGTCCTCCATTCTCACCCTTTTTCGGAGCCCCGTCAATGTTATTGCCTAGCGCTGTTCATGTGTCCTCCACCTTCGAGTTTGGAGCTATGTTTCATGATTGCCTAAGTGCAGACCCTCAAGGAAATCCTCTATTCTCCCCCTTTTTCGGAGCCCCATGAATGTTATTGCCTAGCGTTGTTCATGTGTCCTCCACCTTCGTCTTTGGAGCTATGTTTCATGATTGCCTAAGTGCGGACCCTCAAGTGAAATCCTCCATGCTCCCCCTTTCTTTTTCGGAGACCCATGAATGTTATTGCCTAGCGCTGTTCATGTGCCCTCCACCTTCGAGATTGGAGCTATGTTTCATGATTGGCTAAGTGTCGACCCACAAGTGCAATCCTCCATTCTCCCTTTTTTTTTCGAAGACCCATGAATGTTATTGCCTAGCGTTGTTCATGTGTCCTCCACCTTCGAGTTTGGAGCTATGTTTCACGATTGCTTAAGTGTGGACCCTCAAGGCAATCCTCCATTCTCCCCCTTTTTCCGGAGCCCCATAAATGTTATAGCCTAGCGCTGTTCATGTGTTCTCCACCTTCGAGTTTGGAGCTATGTTTCATGATTGCCTAAGTGCGGACCCTCAAGGCAATCCTCCATTCTCCCCCTTTTTCAGAGCCCCATGAATGTTATTGCCTAGCGCTGTTCATGTGTCCTCCACCTTCTAGTTTGGAGCTATGTTTCATGATTCCCTAAGTGCGGACCCTCAGGTGCAATCCTCCATTCTCCCCCTTTTCTTTTCCGAGCCCCATGAATGTGATTGCCAAGTGTTGTTCATGTGTCCTCCACCTTCGAGTTTGGAGCTATGTTTCACGATTGCCTAAGTGGGGACCCTCAAGGCAATCCTCCATTCTCCCCCTTTTTCCGGAGCCCCATAAATGTTATAGCCTAGCGCTGTTCATGTGTTCTCCACCTTCGAGATTGGAGCTATGTTTCATGATTGCCTAAGTGTGGACCCTCAAGGCAGTCCTCCATTCTCACCATTTTTCGGAGCCCCATCAATGTTATTGCCTAGCGCTGTTCATGTGTTCTCCACCTTCGAGATTGGAGCTATGTTTCATGATTGCCTAAGTGTCGACCCTCAAGTGCAATCCTCCATTCTCCCTTTTTTTTTCGAAGACCCATGAATGTTATTGCCTAGCGTTGTTCATGTGTCCTCCACCTTCGAGTTTGGAGCTATGTTTCATGATTGCCTAAGTGCGGACCCTCAAGTGAAATCCTCCATGCTCCCCCTTTCTTTTTCGGAGACCCATGAATGTTATTGCCTAGCGCTGTTCATGTGCTCTCCACCTTCGAGATTGGAGCTATGTTTCATGATTGCCTAACTGTCGACCCTCAAGTGCAATCCTCCATTCTCCCTTTTTTTTGCGAAGACCCATGAATGTTATTGCCTAGCGTTGTTCATGTGTCCTCCACCTTCGAGTTTGGAACTATGTTTCACGATTGCTTAAGTGTGGACCCTCAAGGCAATCCTCCATTCTCCCCCTTTTTTGGAGCCCCATGAATGTTATTGCCTAGCACTGTTCATGTGTTCTCCACCTTCGAGTTTGGAGCTATGTTTCATGATTGCCGAAGTGCGGACCCTTAGGGCAATCCTCCATTCTCCCCCTTTTTCGGAGCCCCATCAATGTTATTGCCTAGCGCGGTTCATGTTTCCTCCACCTTCGAGTTTGGAGCTATGTTTCACGATTGCCTACGTGCGGACCCTCAAGAGCAATCCTCCATTCTCCCCCCTTTTTTTTTTGGAGCCCCATGGATGTTATTGCCTAGCGCTGTTCATGTGTCCTCCACCTTCGAGTTTGGAGCTATGTTTCATGATTGCCTAAGTGTGGACCCTCAAGGCAGTCCTCCATTCTCACCCTTTTTCGGAGCCCCATCAATGTTATTGCCTAGCGCGGTTCATGTTTCCTCCACCTTCGAGTTTGGAGCTATGTTTCACGATTTCCTAAGTGCGGACCCTCAAGGCAATCCTCCATTCTCCACCTTTTTTGGAGCCCCATGAAAGTTATTGCCTAGTGCTGTTCATGTGTCCTCCACCTTCGAGTTTGGAGCTATGTTTCATGATTGCCTAAGTGTGGACCCTCAAGGCAGTCCTCCATTCTCACCCTTTTTCGGAGCCCCATCAATGTTATTGCCTAGCGTTGTTCATGTGTCCTCCACCTTCGAGTTTGGAGCTATGTTTCATGATTGCCTAAGTGCAGACCCTCATGGAAATCCTCTATTCTCCCCCTTTTTCGGAGCCCCATGAATGTTATTGCCTAGCGTTGTTCATGTGTCCTCCACCTTCGTCTTTGGAGCTATGTTTCATGATTGCCTAAGTGCGGACCCTCAAGTGAAATCCTCCATGCTCCCCCTTTCTTTTTCGGAGACCCATGAATGTTATTGCCTAGCGCTGTTCATGTGCCCTCCACCTTCGAGATTGGAGCTATGTTTCATGATTGCCTAAGTGTCGACCCTCAAGTGCAATCCTCCATTCTCCCTTTTTTTTTCGAAGACCCATGAATGTTATTGCCTAGCGTTGTTCATGTGTCCTCCACCTTCGAGTTTGGAGCTATGTTTCACGATTGCTTAAGTGTGGATCCTCAAGGCAATCCTCCTTTCTCCCTCTTTTTCCGGAGCCCCATAAATGTTATAGCCTAGCGCTGTTCATGTGTTCTCCACCTTCGAGATTGGAGCTATGTTTCATGATTGCCTAAGTGTCGACCCTCAAGTGCAATCCTCCATTCTTCCTTTTTTTTTTCGAAGACCCATGAATGTTATTGCCTAGCGCTGTTCATGAGTCCTCCACCTTCGAGTTTGGAGCTATGTTTCATGATTGCCTAAGTGCGGACCGTCAAGGCAATCCTCCATTCTCCCCCTTTTTTTGGAGCCCCATGAAAGTTATTGCCTAGCGCTGTTCATGTGTCCTCCACCTTCGAATTTGGAGCTATGTTTCATGATTGCCTAAGTGTGGACCCTCAAGGCAGTCCTCCATTCTCACCATTTTTCGGAGCCCCATCAATGTTATTGCCTAGCGCTGTTCATGTGTCCTCCACCTTCGAGTTTGGAGCTATGTATCATGATTGCCTAAGTGCAGACCCTCAAGGCAATCCTCTATTCTCCCCCTTTTTCGGAGCCCCATGATTGTTATTGCCTAGCGTTCTTCATGTGTCCTCCACCTTCGAGTTTGGAGCTATATTTCATGATTGCCTAAGTGCGGAGCCTCAAGTGCAATCCTCCATTCTCCCCCTTTCTTTTTCGGAGACCCATGAATGTTATTGCCTAGCGCTGTTCATGTGTCCTCCACCTTCGAGATTGGAGCTATGTTTCATGATTGCCTAAGTGTCGACCCTCAAGTGCAATCCTCCATTCTCCCTTTTTTTTTTCGAAGACCCATGAATGTTATTGCCTAGCGCTATTCATGTGTCCTCCACCTTCGAGTTTGGAGCTATGTTTCATGATTGCCTAAGTACGGACCCTCAAGCGCAATCCTCCATTCTCCCCATTTTTTTTTTTTTCGGAGCCCCATCAATGTTATTGCCTAGCGCTGTTCATGTCTCCTCGACCTTCGAGTTGGGAGCTATGTTTCATGATTGCCTAAGTGCGGACCCTCAAGGCAATCCTCCATTCTCCCCCTTTTTCGGAGCCCCATGAATGTTATTTCCTTGCGCTGTTCATGTGTCCTCCACCTTCGAGTTTGGAGCTATGTTTCATGATTGCCTAAGTGCGGACCCTCAAGTGAAATCCTCCATGCTCCCCCTTTCTTTTTCGGAGACCCATGAATGTTATTGCCTAGCGCTGTTCATGTGCTCTCCACCTTCGAGATTGGAGCTATGTTTCATGATTGCCTAACTGTCGACCCTCAAGTGCAATCCTCCATTCTCCCTTTTTTTTTCGAAGACCCATGAATGTTATTGCCTAGCGTTGTTCATGTGTCCTCCAACTTCGAGTTTGGAACTATGTTTCACGATTGCTTAAGTGTGGACCCTCAAGGCAATCCTCCATTCTCCCCCTTTTTTGGAGCCCCATGAATGTTATTGCCTAGCACTGTTCATGTGTTCTCCACCTTCGAGTTTGGAGCTATGTTTCATGATTGCCTAAGTGCGGACCCTTAGGGCAATCCTCCATTCTCCCCCTTTTTCGGAGCCCCATCAATGTTATTGCCTAGCGCGGTTCATGTTTCCTCCACCTTCGAGTTTGGAGCTATGTTTCATGATTGCCTAAGTGCGGACCCTCAAGAGCAATCCTCCATTCTCCCCCTTTTTTTTTTGGAGCCCCATGGATGTTATTGCCTAGCGCTGTTCATGTGTCCTCCACCTTCGAGTTTGGAGCTATGTTTCATGATTGCCTAAGTGTGGACCCTCAAGGCAGTCCTCCATTCTCACCCTTTTTCGGAGCCCCATCAATGTTATTGCCTAGCGCGGTTCATGTTTCCTCCACCTTCGAGTTTGGAGCTATGTTTCACGATTTCCTAAGTGCGGACCCTCAAGGCAATCCTCCATTCTCCACCTTTTTTGGAGCCCCATGAAAGTTATTGCCTAGCGCTGTTCATGTGTCCTCCACCTTCGAGTTTGGAGCTATGTTTCATGATTGCCTAAGTGTGGACCCTCAAGGCAGTCCTCCATTCTCACCCTTTTTCGGAGCCCCATCAATGTTATTGCCTAGCGCTGTTCATGTGTCCTCCACCTTCGAGTTTGGAGCTATGTTTCATGATTGCCTAAGTGCAGACCCTCATGGAAATCCTCTATTCTCCCCCTTTTTCGGAGCCCCATGAATGTTATTGCCTAGCGTTGTTCATGTGTCCTCCACCTTCGTCTTTGGAGCTATGTTTCATGATTGCCTAAGTGCGGACCCTCAAGTGAAATCCTCCATGCTCCCCCTTTCTTTTTCGGAGACCCATGAATGTTATTGCCTAGCGCTGTTCATGTGCCCTCCACCTTCGAGATTGGAGCTATGTTTCATGATTGCCTAAGTGTCGACCCTCAAGTGCAATCCTCCATTCTCCCTTTTTTTTCGAAGACCCATGAATGTTATTGCCTAGCGTTGTTCATGTGTCCTCCACCTTCGAGTTTGGAGCTATGTTTCACGATTGCTTAAGTGTGGACCCTCAAGGCAATCCTCCTTTCTCCCTCTTTTTCCGGAGCCCCATAAATGTTATAGCCTAGCGCTGTTCATGTGTTCTCCACCTTCGAGATTGGAGCTATGTTTCATGATTGCCTAAGTGTCGACCCTCAAGTGCAATCCTCCATTCTCCCTTTTTTTTTTCGAAGACCCATGAATGTTATTGCCTAGCGCTGTTCATGAGTCCTCCACCTTCGAGTTTGGAGCTATGTTTCATGATTGCCTAAGTGTGGACCCTCAAGGCAGTCCTCCATTCTCACCATTTTTCGGAGCCCCATCAATGTTATTGCCTAGCGCTGTTCATGTGTCCTCCACCTTCGAGTTTGGAGCTATGTTTCATGATTGCCTAAGTGCAGACCCTCAAGGCAATCCTCTATTCTCCCCCTTTTTCGGAGCCCCATGATTGTTATTGCCTAGCGTTGTTCATGTGTCCTCCACCTTCGAGTTTGGAGCTATATTTCATGATTGCCTAAGTGCGGAGCCTCAAGTGCAATCCTCCATTCTCCCCCTTTCTTTTTCGGAGACCCATGAATGTTATTGCCTAGCGCTGTTCATGTGTCCTCCACCTTCGAGATTGGAGCTATGTTTCATGATTGCCTAAGTGTCGACCCTCAAGTGCAATCCTCCATTCTCCCTTTTTTTTTTTCGAAGACCCATGAATGTTATTGCCTAGCGCTATTCATGTGTCCTCCACCTTCGAGTTTGGAGCTATGTTTCATGATTGCCTAAGTACGGACCCTCAAGCGCAATCCTCCATTCTCCCCATTTTTTTTTTCGGAGCCCCATCAATGTTATTGCCTAGCGCTGTTCATGTCTCCTCGACCTTCGAGTTGGGAGCTATGTTTCATGATTGCCTAAGTGCGGACCCTCAAGGCAATCCTCCATTCTCCCCCTTTTTCGGAGCCATATGAATGTTATTGTCTAGCACTGTTCATGTGTCCTCCACCTTCGAGTTTGGAGCTATGTTTCATGATTTCCTAAGTGCGGACCCTCAAGGCAATCCTCCATTCTCCCCTTTTTTCGGAGCCATATGAATGTTATTGTCTAGCACTGTTCATGTGTCCTCCACCTTCGAGTTTGGAGCTATGTTTCATGATTTCCTAAGTACGGACCCTCAAGCGCAATCCTCCATTCTCCCCATTTTTTTTTTTCGGAGCCCCATCAATGTTATTGCCTAGCGCTGTTCATGTCTCCTCGACCTTCGAGTTGGGAGCTATGTGTCATGATTGCCTAAGTGCGGACCCTCAAGGCAATCCTCCATTCTCCCCCTTTTTCGGAGCCATATGAATGTTATTGTCTAGCACTGTTCATGTGTCCTCCACCTTCGAGTTTGGAGCTATGTTTCATGATTTCCTAAGTGCGGACCCTCAAGGCAATCCTCCATTCTCCCCTTTTTTTCGGAGCCCCGTGAATTTTATTGCCTAGCACTATTCATGTGTCCTCCACCTTCGAGTTTGGAGCTATGTTTCACGATTGCCTAAGGGCGTACCCTCAAGGCAATCCGCCATTCTCCCTTTTTTTTTTCGAAGACCCATGAATGTTATTGCCTAGCGCTGTTCATGAGTCCTCCACCTTCGAGTTTGGAGCTATGTTTCATGATTGCCTAAGTGTGGACCCTCAAGGCAGTCCTCCATTCTCACCCTTTTTCGGAGCCCCATCAATGTTATTGCCTAGCGCTGTTCATGTGTCCTCCACCTTCGAGTTTGGAGCTATGTTTCATGATTGCCTAAGTGCAGACCCTCAAGGCAATCCTCTATTCTCCCCCTTTTTCGGAGACCCATGAATGTTATTGCCTAGCGCTGTTCATGTGTCCTCCACCTTCGAGATTGGAGCTATGTTTCATGATTGCCTAAGTGTCGACCCTCAAGTGCAATCCTCCATTCTCCCTTTTTTTTTTCGAAGACCCATGAATGTTATTGCCTAGCGCTATTCATGTGTCCTCCACCTTCGAGTTTGGAGCTATGTTTCATGATTGCCTAAGTGCGGACCCTCAAGGCAATCCTCCATTCTCCCCCTTTTTCGGAACCATATGAATGTTATTGTCTAGCACTGTTCATGTGTCCTCCACCTTCGAGTTTGGAGCTATGTTTCATGATTTCCTAAGTGCGGACCCTCAAGGCAATCCTCCATTCTCCCCGTTTCTTTTTCGGAGACCCATGAATGTTATTGCCTAGCGTTGTTCATGTGTCCTCCACCTTCGGGTTTGGAGCTATGTTTCACGATTGCCTAAGTGTGGACCCTCAAGGCAATCCTCCATTCTCCCCCTTTTTTGGAGCCCCATCAATGTTATTGCCTAGCGCTGTTCATGTCTCCTCCACCTTCGAGTTTGGAGCTATGTTTCATCATTTCCTAAGTGCGGACGCTCAAGGCAATCCTCCATTCTCCCCCTTTTTCGGAGCCCCATGAATGTTATTTCCTTGCGCTGTTCATGTGTCCTCCACCTTCGAGTTTGGAGCTATGTTTCATGATTGCCTAAGTGCGGACCGTCAAGGCAATCCTCCATTCTCCCCCCATTTTCGGAGCCCCATGAATGTTATTGCCTAGCGCGGTTCATGTGTCCTCCACCATCGAGTTTGGGGCTATGTTTCATGATTGCCTAAGTGCGGACCCTCAAGTGCAATCCTCCATTCTCCCCGTTTCTTTTTCGGAGACCCATGAATGTTATTGCCTAGCGCTGTTCATGTCTCCTGGACCTTCGAGTTGGGAGCTATGTTTCATGATTGCCTAAGTGCGGACCCTCAAGGCAATCCTCCATTCTCCCCCTTTTTCGGAGCCCCATCAATGTTATTGCCTAGCGCGGTTCATGTTTCCTCCACCTTCGAGTTTGGAGCTATGTGTCACGATTGCCTAAGTGCGGACCCTCAAGCGCAATCCTCCATTCTCCCCCTTTTTTTTTTGGAGCCCCATGGATGTTATTGCCTAGCGCTATTCATGTGTCCTCCACCTTCGAGTTTGTAGCTATGTTTCACGATTGCCTAAGTGCGGACCCTCAAGCGCAATCCTCCATTCTCCCCCTTTTTTTTTTTGGAGCCGCATGGATGTTATTGCCTAGCGCTGTTCATGTGTCCTCCACCTTCGAGTTTGGAGCTATGTTTCATGATTGCCTAAGTGTGGACCCTCAAGGCAATCCTCCATTCTCACCCTTTTTCGGAGCCCCATCAATGTTATTGCCTAAGTGTGGACCCTCAAGGAAATCCTCCATTCTCCCCCTTTTTTGGAGCCCCATCAATGTTATTGCCTAGCGCTGTTCATGTCTCCTGGACCTTCGAGTTGGGAGCTATGTTTCATGATTGCCTAAGTGCGGACCCTCAAGGCAATCCTCCATTCTCCCCCTTTTTCGGAGCCCCATCAATGTTATTGCCTAGCGCTGTTCATGTGTCCTCCACCTTCGAGTTTGGAGCTATGTTTCACGATTGCCTAAGTGCGGACCCTCAACGCAATCCGCCATTCACCCTTTTTTTTTTCGGAGACCCATGAATGTTATTGCCTAGCGCTGTTCATGTGCCCTCCACCTTCGAGTTTGGAGCTATGTTTCATGATTGCCTAAGTGCGGACCCTCAAGGCAATCCTCCATTCTCCCCCTTTTTGAGAGCCCCATGAATGTTACTGTCTAGCGCTGTTCATGTGTCCTCCACCTTCGAGTTTGGAGCTATGTTTCATGATTTCCTAAGTGCGGACCCTCAAGGCAATCCTCCATTCTCCCCCTTTTTCGGAGCCCCATGAATGTTATTGCCTTGCGCTATTCATGTGTCCTCCACCTTCGAGTTTGGAGCTATGTTTCATGATTGCCTAAGTGCGGACCGTCAAGGCAATCCTCCATTCTCCCCCCTTTTTCGGAGCCCCATGAATGTTATTGCCTAGCGCTTTTCATGTGTCCTCCACCTTCGAGTTTGGCGCTGTGTTTCACGATTGCCTAAGTGTCGACCCTCAAGTGCAATCCTCCATTCTCCCTTTTTTTTTTCGGAGCCATATGAATGTTATTGTCTAGCACTGTTCATGTGTCCTCCACCTTCGAGTTTGGAGCTATGTTTCATGATTTCCTAAGTGCGGACCCTCAAGGCAATCCTCCATTCTCCCTCTTTTTCGGAGCCCCGTGAATTTTATTGCCTAGCGCTATTCATGTGTCCTCCACCTTCGAGTTTGGCGCTGTGTTTCACGATTGCCTAAGTGCGGACCCTCGAGGCCATCCGCCATTCTCCCTTTTTTTTTTCGGAGACCCATGAATGTTTTTGCCTAGCGCTATTCATGTGCCCTCCACCTTCGAGTTTGGAGCTATGTTTCATGATTGCCTAAGTGCGGACCCTCAAGGCAATCCTCCATTCTCCCCCTTTTTTGGAGCCCCATGAATGTTACTGCGTAGCGCTGTTCATGTGTCCTCCACCTTCGAGTTTGGAGCTATGTTTCATGATTTCCTAACTGCGGACCCTCAAGGCAATCCTCCATTCTCCCCCTTTTTCAGAGCCCCATCAATGTTATTGCCTAGCGCTGTTCATGTCTCCTCGACCTTTGAGTTGGGAGCTATGTTTCATGATTGCCTAAGTGTGGACCCTCAAGGCAATCCTCCATTCTCCCCCTTTTTCGGAGCCATATGAATGTTATTGTCTAGCACTGTTCATGTGTCCTCCACCTTCGAGTTTGGAGCTATGTTTCATGATTTCCAAACGGCGGACCCTCAAGGCAATCCTCCATTCTCCCTCTTTTTCGGAGCCCCGTGAATTTTATTGCCTAGCGCTATTCATGTGTCCTCCACCTTCGAGTTTGGCGCTGTGTTTCACGATTGCCTAAGTGCGGACCCTCCAGGCAATCCGCCATTCTCCCTTTTTTTTTCGGAGACCCATGAATGTCATTGCCTAGAGCTATTCATGTGCCCTCCACCTTCGAGTTTGGAGCTATGTTTCATGATTGCCTAACTGCGGACCCTCAAGGCAATCCTCCATTCTCCCCCTTTTTTGGAGCCCCATGAATGTTACTGTCTAGCGCTGTTCATGTGTCCTCCACCTTCGAGTTTGGAGCTATGTTTCATGATTTCCTAAGTGCGGACCCTCAAGGCAATCCTCCATTCTCCCCCTTTTTCGGAGCCCCATCAATGTTATTGCCTAGCGCTGTTCATGTCTCCTTGACCTTCGAGTTGGGAGCTATGTTTCATGATTGCCTAAGTGTGGACCCTCAAGGCAATCCTCCATTCTCCCCCTTTTTCGGAGCCATATGAATGTTATTGTCTAGCACTGTTCATGTGTCCTCCACCTTCGAGTTTGGAGCTATGTTTCATGATTTCCTAAGTGCGGACCCTAGAGGCAATCCTCCATTCTCCCTCTTTTTCGGAGCCCCGTGAATTTTATTGCCTAGCGCTATTCATGTTTCCTCCACCTTCGAGTTTGGAGCTGTGTTTCACGATTGCCTAAGTGCGGACCCTCAAGGCAATCCGCCATTCTCCCTTTTTTTTTTCGGAGACCCATGAATGTTATTGCCTAGCGCTATTCATGTGCCCTCCACCTTCGAGTTTGGAGCTATGTTTCATGATTGCCTAAGTGTAGACCCTCATGGCAGTCCTCCATTCTCACCCTTTTTCGGAGCCCCACCAATGTTATTACCTAGCGCTGTTCATGTGTCCTCCGCCTTCGAGTTTGGAGCTATGTTTCATGATTGCCTAAGTGCAGACCCTCAAGGCAATCCTCTATTCTCCCCCTTTTTCGGAGCCATATGAATGTTATTGTCTAGCACTGTTCATGTGTCCTCCACATTCGAGTTTGGAGCTATGTTTCATGATTGCCTAAGTGCGGACCCTCAAGGCAATCCTCCATTCTCACCCTTTTTTGGAGCCCCATGAATGTTACTGCCTAGCGCTGTTCATGTGTCCTCCACCTTCGAGTTTGGAGCTATGTTTCATGATTTCCTAAGCGCGGACCCTCAAGGCAATCCTCCATTCTCCCCCTTTTTCGGAGCCCCATCAATGTTATTGCCTAGCGCTGTTCATGTCTCCTCGACCTTCGAGTTGGGAGCTATGTTTCATGATTGCCTAAGTGTGGACCCTCAAGGCAATCCTCCATTCTCCCCCTTTATCGGAGCCATATGAATGTTATTGTCTAGCACTGTTCATGTTTCCTCCACCTTCGAGTTTGGAGCTATGTTTCATGATTTCCTAAGTGCGGACCCTAGAGGCAATCCTCCATTCTCCCTCTTTTTCGGAGCCCCGTGAATTTTATTGCCTAGCGCTATTCATGTTTCCTCCACCTTCGAGTTTGGAGCTGTGTTTCACGATTGCCTAAGTGCGGACCCTCAAGGCAATCCGCCATTCTCCCTTTTTTTTTTCGGAGACCCATGAATGTTATTGCCTAGCGCTATTCATGTGCCCTCCACCTTCGAGTTTGGAGCTATGTTTCATGATTGCCTAAGTGCGGACCCGCAAGCCAATCCTCCATTCTCCCCCTTTTTTGGAGCCCCATGAATGTTACTGCCTAGCGCTGTTCATGTGTCCTCCACCTTCGAGTTTGGAGCAATGTTTCATGATTTCCTAAGTGCGGACCCTCAAGGCAATCCTCCATTCTCCCCCTTTTTCGGAGCCCCATCAATGTTATTGCCTAGCGCTGTTCATGTCTCCTCGACTTTCGAGTTGGGAGCTATGTTTCATGATTGCCTAAGTGTGGACCCTCAAGGCAATCCTCCATTCTCCCCCTTTTTCGGAGCCATATGAATGTTATTGTCTAGCACTGTTCATGTGTCCTCCACCTTCGAGTTTGGAGCTATGTTTCATGATTTCCTAAGTGCGGACCCTAGAGGCAATCCTCCATTCTCCCTCTTTTTCGGAGCCCCGTGAATTTTATTGCCTAGCGCTATTCATGTTTCCTCCACCTTCGAGTTTGGAGCTGTGTTTCACGATTGCCTAAGTGCGGACCCTTAAGGCAATCCGCCATTCTCCCTTTTTTTTTTCGGAGACCCATGAATGTTATTGCCTAGCGCTATTCATGTGCCCTCCACCTTCGAGTTTGGAGCTATGTTTCATGATTGCCTAAGTGCAGACCCGCAAGGCAATCCTCCATTCTCCTCCTTTTTTGGAGCCCCATGAATGTTACTGCCTAGCGCTGTTCATGTGTCCTCCACCTTCGAGTTTGGAGCAATGTTTCATGATTTCCTAAGTGCGGACCCTCAAGGCAATCCTCCATTCTCCCCCTTTTTCGGAGTCCCATCAATGTTATTGCCTAGCGCTGTTCATGTCTCCTCGACTTTCGAGTTGGGAGCTATGTTTCATGATTGCCTAAGTGTGGACCCTCAAGGCAATCCTCCATTCTCCCCCTTTTTCGGAGCCATATGAACGTTATTGTCTAGCACTGTTCATGTGTCCTCCACCTTCGAGTTTGGAGCTATGTTTCATGATTTCCTAAGTGCGGACCCTTAAGGCAATCCGCCATTCTCCCTTTTTTTTTTCGGAGACCCATGAATGTTATTGCCTAGCGCTATTCATGTGCCCTCCACCTTCGAGTTTGGAGCTATGTTTCATGATTTCCTAAGTGCGGACCCTCAAGGCAATCCGCCATTCTCCCTTTTTTTTTCAGAGACCCGTGAATGTTATTGCCTAGCGCTATTCATGTGCCCTCCACCTTCGAGTTTGGAGCTATGTTTCATGATTGCCTAATTGCGGACCCTCAAGGCAATCCTCCATGCTCCCCCTTTTTCGGAGCCCCATGAATGTTATTGCCTAGCGCAGTTCATGTGTCCTCAACCTTCGAGTTAGGAGCTATGTTTCATGATTGCCTAAGTGCGGACCCTCAAGGCAATCCTCCATTCTCCCCCTTTTTCGGAGCCATATGAATGTTATTGTGTAGCACTGTTCATGTGTCCTCCACCTTCGAGTTTGGAGCTATGTTTCATGATTTCCTAAGTGCGGACCCTCAAGGCAATCCTCCATTCTCCCTCTTTTTCGGAGCCCCATGAATTTTATTGCCTAGCGCTATTCATGTGTCCTCCACCTTCGAGTTTGGCGCTGTGTTTCACGATTACCTAAGTGCGGACCCTCCAGGCAATCCGCCATTCTCCCTTTTTTTTTCGGAGACCCATGAATGTCATTGCCTAGCGCTATTCATGTGCCCTCCACCTTCGAGTTTGGAGCTATGTTTCATGATTGCCTAAGTGCGGACCCTCAAGGCAATCCTCCATTCTCCCCCTTTTTTGGAGCCCCATGAATGTTACTGCCTAGCGCTGTTCATGTGTCCTCCACCTTCGAGTTTGGAGCTATGTTTCATGATTTCCTAAGTGCGGACCCTCAAGGCAATCCTCCATTCTCCCCCTTTTTCGGAGCCCCATCAATGTTATTGCCTAGCGCTGTTCATGTCTCCTCGACCTTCGAGTTGGGAGCTATGTTTCATGATTGCCTAAGTGTGGACCCTCAAGGCAATCCTCCATTCTCCCCCTTTTTCGGAGCCATATGAATGTTATTGTCTAGCACTGTTCATGTGTCCTCCACCTTCGAGTTTGGAGCTATGTTTCATGATTTCCTAAGTGCGGACCCTAGAGGCAATCCTCCATTCTCCCTCTTTTTCGGAGCCCCGTGAATTTTATTGCCTAGCGCTATTCATGTTTCCTCCACCTTCGAGTTTGGAGCTGTGTTTCACGATTGCCTAAGTGCGGACCCTCAAGGCAATCCGCCATTCTCCCTTTTTTTTTTCGGAGACCCATGAATGTTATTGCCTAGCGCTATTCATGTGCCCTCCACCTTCGAGTTTGGAGCTATGTTTCATGATTGCCTAAGTGCGGACCCGCAAGCCAATCCTCCATTCTCCCCCTTTTTTGGAGCCCCATGAATGTTACTGCCTAGCGCTGTTCATGTGTCCTCCACCTTCGAGTTTGGAGCAATGTTTCATGATTTCCTAAGTGCGGACCCTCAAGGCAATCCTCCATTCTCCCCCTTTTTCGGAGCCCCATTAATGTTATTGCCTTGCGCTGTTCATGTGTCCTCCACCTTCGAGTTTGGAGCTATGTTTCATGATTGCCTAAGTGCGGACCGTCAAGGCAATCCTCCATTCTCCCCCTTTTTTCGGAGCCCCATGAATGTTATTGCCTAGCGCTGTTCATGTGTCCTCCACCTTCGAGTTTGGAGCTATGTTTCATGATTGCCTAAGTGCGGACCCTCAAGGCAATCCTCCATTCCCTTAATGACAATCTTCTTAAATATTAATTCAAATGAAGCAACTTGAATTATGAATATAAAGCAATAATAAATAAAGGAGATTAAGGGAAGAGAAAATGCAAACTCAGTTTTATACTGGTTCGGCCACACCCTTGTGCCTACGTCCAGTCCCCAAGCAACCCGCTTGAGAGTTCCACTAACTTGTAAATTCCTTTTACAAGTTCTAAACACACAAGGACAACCCTTCCTTTGTGTTTAGAGATTCTTTACAACAAGAGACTCACAGTCTCTTAATCCCTTAGAGAATGAGAAGAAGAAGAGGAACAAATCTCTCTTGAAAGAGATGGATTTTACAGATTGAGCACTCAATTAATTCCTTAATGAATTGCAATTGAATTGGCCAAGGAATTCTTTAAGAGGATAAAATGAAATTGCTTTTTGAGAGGATAAACACTTTGTTGTTCTGAAAATCTCTGAGCAATTTCGTGTTTAAGTCACATATATATAGACCATTGGTGGTCATGAGTAAAGCCTTTGAAAAGTTGTGACTCTTGAAATTATTTTTCTGAAATTCCTGTCTGGTAATCGATTACAGAAATTGTGTAATCGATTACAGCTTTTAAAATTTGAATTAAAACGTTTACTAACTGCTGGTAATCGATTACCACAATTGTGTAATCGATTACAGCTTTTAAAATTTCGAATTCAAATTTTTATAGCTGTTATAAAACGTATTTGGCCACTGGTAATCGATTACATCCTCTGGTAATCGATTACCAGAGAGTAAAAGCTTTGAAAAACACTTTTTATTTTAAATCACTTGGCCAAACCTTTGCTAATTCAATTAGGAATTCCCTTCCTAATATTCTAGTGATCATCTTGATGTTGTGACTTGTAATCTTGAAGTATTGTCTTGAATTTTAATCTTGAAAAGCCCATTTGCATCAATTGCAACACATCATCATGATCATCATCAAAACATCAAAGCCAATTGCATCTACAATCTCCCCCTTTTTGATGATGACAATACAATACCTGAAATCAAGATTCAAGCAAGCAACAAACAATTGTATATAGATAAAATGTGCATCCGTTTTCTCCCCCTATATTTCGGAATACATGATCACTTGATTTCTAAGTTTGTTAAGCTTTTTCTTAAGCTTTTGCTACAACCTTTTTCTCCCCCTTTGGCAACATCAAAAAGCCAAAGAACTCGGAAATCAACACAGTTATAACAATGGAGTAGCAAGATATAAGTATCAGAGTATTAAATCCAATAAGCCAAACTCATAATCAAGAAAATAATCAAACCAGAATTCAAATAACATAAAATGTCAACAATCACAAAATATCCAAGACCGAAACACAAGAAAAATAAGCAAAGTACTTAGCATAATAATGTAAATTCTAAGAAACTAAAAGCCAAAATACACGGCTTATAAAAGATAAATAAGCAGAATCTAAAATCTAAGAAGACGGAGGAGGTGGTGGAAGATCAAAACTCTGACGAATGTATCCGACATCCTCTTCAAGCTGTGTAAGACGAATGTCCATACCGGCAAAGCGTGAATCTAACGAGTCAAAGCGGTCACCAACATACGAACGAAGACCCCGTAATTCGGAGAGGACTTCATTCATGAGTGCGGAATCTTCACGTTGAGGGGGAGGTGAAGGAGTACGTTCATCTTGAGGAGGGAGTGCATCCTTCTTCAGCCATTGTCCATTCCGATCTTTACGATACCCAAAGGAGGTCACTGCTCCAGCACCAATTGCAAAGGAACGCTTGACTTGAACAAAGGGTTCATCATCAAGCGGAATTTGAAAATGACGCAAAAACAGAGTAATCAAATGTGGATAAGGAAGAGGTGCATTGGCCCGTAATGCCTTATGCATTCGGTACCGAACCAAATGGGCCCAGTCGATCTGACGACCGGTTAAAAAAGCCCACATAAGAATCAAATCCTCCTCAGAGGCTTGTGCTAAATTTGAAGACCGAGGAAGCAAAATCCTAACAATGATATAATGCATGATGCGATTATCAAAAGTTAATGACCCGGCCAACAATCTACCGGTCATGTCAGCTTGATCATTGCAGACCATGCGACGAGCATCATGACTCGAATAATCGAATTTCCAGTCATCAACAATGGTGCCCTCAAAAGGTGCACCTTGACTGGGTAAATGAGTCAAAGAAAAGAAAAGTGACTGATCAATGACCATAGAAGTACCATGCACCTCAGACATAATAATACCATCCTGAATTTTTAAATTGCAGTAGAAGACCTTTACAAGTTCAGGATAATATGGCAATTTAAATGACATGAAATCAACAAGACCAGAATTTTGAAACACTTGATAGCAATCAAACGTTTCATCATTAAAGAACTCTACGTCTAGATACTTAGGGTCTAAGATTATTCTAGAAGAAAACTGAGAAAGGTACCGTAGACGTTGATCATCGGATGAAAACAATGTTGATGATCTTGGAGATGACAAAGAAGGAGGAATAGGTGCTGTGGGTGCTCCGGATGGGCCGTGACGGCGATGGGCAGCAGCGGTAGCGGTGGAGGATGATCCCTTTCTCTTCTTTGATGGCTCTGCCATTTGATGAAGTTTTTCTGGATTTTGATCGGTGGAAGTGAAAGAGGAGTGAAAAAGAGGAAGATTGGGCTTTACGGGACGTGATTTGGTGAAGAATTGAGTGAGAATCGAAGGTTTGAAGTTCTAGGTATGGAGGAAAACGTGGAGGAAGCTTTGGCTGCGCACGAGCTCAGATTTCGTGAGTATTTATAGAAGATGACGCATTGTAATCGATTACAGGTATTGGTAATCGATTACAGGCCCAATAAGCCTTCTGGTAATCGATTACAGGATGTTGTAATCGATTACAGGCTGCCTGTTCATGTGTAATCGATTACACTGGATGGTAATCGATTACCAGAGCCTATCCTAGGCTAGTTTCTAAGAGAATATCTATATTTATGCTCAAATACATCCTATATGTCTAATTTTCACTACTAATACACTAAATTCAATCATTCAATTACTATATACACAAGAAATCATAAATTCTATCATAAAAACAAGAATTCAAACAAGATCAACCAAAATAATCTACAATCAAAAGGTAAAAAGTAAATCAACCAATCAATCAACCAATCAATCAACCAATCAATCAACCAATCAATTCCTATTTTTCTAAATCTCTTACATCTAAGAGACCTAATTCTCTTCTAATAGAGAAAAACACTTCCTTGGGGAGAGGTTTAGTGAAAATATCAGCAAGTTGATTCTTAGTATCAACAAATTCTAATACACAATCTCCCTTTAAGACATGATCTCTAAGAAAGTGGTGTCTAATCTCTATGTGTTTAGTTCTTGAATGTTGAACTGGGTTTTTGGATAGATTTATGGCACTAGTATTATCACACTTAATAGGTATGCGATCAAGAATGATGCCATAGTCAGATAATTGTTGCTTCATCCATAAAATTTGTGCACAACAACTACCGGCAGAGATATACTCCGCTTCAGCAGTAGATAAAGCAACACTGTTTTGTTTCTTACTATGCCATGAGACAAGAGCCGATCCAATAAATTGACAAGTTCCACTTGTACTTTTTCTATCAGTTTTAGATCCGGCAAAATCAGAATCAGAATATCCTATTAAGTTACATGTTGAATTCTTAGGATACCATAATCCTAAATTGATTGTTCCTAATAGATATCTCATGATTCTCTTTACTGCACTTAGATGTGATTGTTTGGGTTGGATTGAAACCTAGCACACATGCATACACTAAACATAATATCAGGTCTACTAGCAGATAAATAAAGAAGAGATCCGATCATACCTCGATATTGTTTTATGTCTATAGACTGACCAGATTCATCTTTATCTAAGTAACAATTAGTGCTCATCGGTGTAGACATGTGTTTTGCACTATCCATCCCAAATCTTTTGATCAATTCCTTGCAGTATTTGGATTGATTGATGAATATACCTTCTTGAGTTTGCTTGATTTGTAATCCCAGAAAGTACTTTAGTTCTCCCATCATTGACATTTCAAATTCACTTTGCATATCAAGGGAAAACTCCTTGCACAATGAATCATTAGTGGATCCAAAAATTATATCATCAACATATATTTGAACCAACAAAATATCATTATGCCTTCTCTTTATGAATAATGTGGTATCCACTTTACCTCTGGAGAATTCTTTTTCAAGAAGAAAATTACTTAATCGTTCATACCATGCCCTAGGGGCTTGTTTCAAACCATAAAGAGCCTTTTGTAATTTATAAACATGGTTTGGT
Organism: Glycine soja; assembly: GCF_004193775.1. Classification (NCBI taxonomy): domain Eukaryota; kingdom Viridiplantae; phylum Streptophyta; class Magnoliopsida; order Fabales; family Fabaceae; genus Glycine; species Glycine soja. The sequence continues at coordinate 2,291 of NW_021143771.1, read as the reverse complement.
TTATCAGAAATTTCAAAACCAGGGGGTTGTTCAACATATACCTCTTCTTGAATTAAGCCATTTAAAAAGGCACTCTTAACATCCATTTGATAAAGTTTAAAGTTCATTATGGATGCATATGCCAAAAGCATTCTAATGGCTTCTAATCTTGCAACAGGAGCATATGTTTCTTCATAGTCTATCCCCTCTTCTTGATTATACCCTTTTGCTACTAATCTAGCTTTATTTCTAATAATTATCCCATGTTCATCTAATTTATTTCTAAAAACCCATTTTGTTCCAATGACAGGATAATTTTCAGGTTTTTCTACTAATTTCCATACATTGTTTCTTTCAAATTGGTTTAGTTCTTCTTGCATGGCAATGATCCAATTATCATCTACTATGGCTTCTTTTATATTTTTAGGTTCAATCATAGATACAAAAGCCATATTATTGCATAAATCTTTAAGAGAATGTCTAGTTGTTACCCCTTTTGAGATATCACCAATAATATTGTCGAGGGGATGATCTCTTGAAGTTTTCCATTCTCTTGGGAGTGCATCATTGGATTTGCCTTCTTCTGGAGGATCTTCATTGTTTCCTTTGTCATTTCCTTTAGAATCTTGTTCATGAATGTTCATATGTTCTAAAGAATCTGCAATGTCATCTAGCATATTCTTTGTTGACAATATAGCATTAGATTCATCAAAGGTAACATGAATGGATTCCTCTATATTCATAGTTCTCTTATTATATATTCTATATGCTTTGCTTTGTAAAGAATATCCAAGAAAAATGCCTTCATCAGATTTTGCATCGAATTTTCCTAGATTATCTTTACCATTATTAAGTACAAAGCACTTGCACCCAAAAACATGTAGATGAGAAATATTAGGTTTTCTACCGTTAAATAACTCATATGGGTTTTCTTTAAAATAGGTCTTATCAAGGCTCTATTCATGATGTAACATGCAGTATTGACAGCTTCAGCCCAAAATACTTTGGAAGAGAAGTATCATTTAATAAAGTTCTTGCAATTTCTTCCAATGACCTATTTTTCCTCTCAACAACTCCATTTTGTTGAGGAGTTCTTGGTGCAGAAAAATTATGTTCAATACCATGTTCATCACAAAATAATTCAAAATCTTTATTTTCAAATTCACCCCCATGATCACTTCTAATGGATGCAATCTTGAGATTTTTCTTGTTTTGTATGACTTTAGCAAGTTTCCTAAATGCATGGAATGAATCACTTTTATGTGTAATAAATAATGTCCAAGTATATCTAGAGAAATCATCAACTATAACTAAAGCATAGTAATTTCCTCCAAAACTCATGGTTCTAGATGGACCAAATAGATCCATATGCAATAACTGTAATGGTCGAGTGGTTGAAACAACATTTTTAGATTTGAATGAACTCTTGTTTGTTTGCCCTTTTGACATGCATCGCATAATTTATCTTTTTCAAATTTCAATTTAGGCAAACCAACTACTAAATCCTTTGAAATTAATTTATTTAAGTGATCCATGTTTATGTGAGCAATTCTTTTATGCCATAACCATGGATCATCATCTTTACTTAGAAAGCAATGATTGTTTTCTTGTTTTATGCTTAAGTCTATCATGTAAACATTATTGACTCTATGTCCTACATGCTTTATATCAATGTCATGCTTATGTTCTATAAGACATTTCTGAGAATCAAATGATACTAGATAGCCTTTGTCACATAGTTGACTAACGCTAAGCAGGCTATGCTTAAGACCTTCAACAAGTAGAACATTTTCAATGGAGTTTGAAGAATTTGTACCTATTTACCCACTCCAAGAATTCTACCTTTGTTGTTGTCACCATATGTTACATGCCGCTTTTCTTTGGAGATATGTGTGTAAAATTTGATGCATCTCCAGTCATATGTTTTGAGCATCCGCTATCTATGTACCACTTCTTTCTCAAAGATACCTGCATAATCAAGTTTTTGACTTAGGTACCCAAATTTTATTGGGTCCTTGCATGTTAGTATTAACTGAGGATCCTTTTGGGACCCATATCATTTTAATATTACTGTAATTTTCTTGAAGTAGCAAGTTGATATGCCATGTCCTCTTCTTCCACAGTAAAAACAAGTGATAGAATTAGAATTACATTTTTGTGTGGAAGTGGAAAGTTTTTTATGAACCTTTTGTAGTTTTTCAGATTTATACCCTAGTCCATTTTATTAGACACATATCTTGTTTACTTAATATAACATCTAAATTATTTCTACTATATGAAAATTTTTGCAAGTGAATTTTTTTAACTCTTTA
>NW_021143770.1:0-32756 GCF_004193775.1 Glycine soja | reverse complement strand
TTGAAGTTCTCCATTTCTTCTGTTGTTCAATTTCGAGCATCTCCGTATGTGATGTGCTGAATCGGACCTCTGTGTGAAAGTTATGACCATTTGAATTTATCGAGAGCTTCCATTTTTCAATTTCGAACGTCTCGATATTGATGTGCCTGAATCGGACATCGAGTGAAAAGTAATGACAATTTTAATTCTCGGGAGTTTCCATTGTTCAATAACCAATGTCTCGATATATATGCACTGAATCACAAATCTTAGAGAAAAGTTATGACCATTTGAATTTCTCGAGCTTCCGTTGTTCAATTTCGAGCATCTCGACATGTGATGTGCCTGAATCGGACCTCCGTGTAAATGTTATGACCATTTAATTTCTCGGAGCTTTCGTTGTTCAATTTGAGCATCTCGATATTGATGTGCCTGAATCGGACCTCCGTGTGAAAGTTATGACCATTTGAATTTCTCGTCAGCTTCCGTTGTTCAATTTCGAGCATCTCGACATGTGATGTGCCTGAATCGGACCTCCGTGTGTAAAGTTATGACCATTTTAATTTCTCGAGAGCTTCCATTGTTCAATTCAAGCGTCTCGATATATGATGCGCCTGAATCGGACCTCCGTGTGAAAAGTTATGACCATTTGAATTTCTCGATTTCTCGTTGTTCAATTTCGAGCATCTCCATATATGATGCGCCTGAATCGGAACTCCGTGTGAAAAGTTATGACCATTTGAATTTCTCGAGAGCTTCCGTTGTTCAATTTCAAGCGTCTCGATATCTGATGTGCCTGAATCGGACATCCGAGTGAAAAGTAATGACAATTTTAATTTCTCGGGAGTTTCCATTGTTCAATAACCAATGTCTCGATATATTATGCACCTGAATCACAAATCTCAGAGAAAAGTTATGACCATTTGAATTTCTCGTCAGTTCCGTTGTTCAATTTCGAGCATCTCGACATTGATGTGCCTGAATCGGACCTCCGTGTGTAAATTATGACCATTTAATTTTCTAGTTTCGTTGTTATTCGAGCTCTCATTATGTGCCTGATCGACTCGTGTAAGTTATGACCATTTTAATTTCTCGAGAGCTTCCGTTGTTCAATTTCGAGCGTCTAGATATATGATGCGCCTGAATCGGACCTCCGTGTGAAAAGTTATGACCATTTGAATTTCTTGTAGCTTTCGTTGTTAATTTCGAGCATCTCGAATGTGATGTGCCTGAATCGGACATCCGTGTGTAAAGTTATGACCATTTTAATTTCTCGAGAGCTTCCGTTGTTCAATTTCGAGCGTCTCGATATATGATGCGCCTGAATCGGACCTCCGTGTGAAAAGTTATGACCATTTGAATTTCTCGATTTCTTCTGTTGTTCAATTTCGAGCGTCTCCATATGTGATGTGCCTGAATCAGACCTCCGTGTGCAAAGTTATGACCATTTGAATTTCTCGAGAGCTTCCGTTGTTCAATTTCGAGCGTCTCGATATCTGATGTGGCTGAATCGGACATCCGAGTAAAAAGTAATGACAATTTTAATTTCTCGGGAGTTTCCATTGTTCAATAACAATGTCTCGATATACTATGCACGTGAATCACATATCTTAGAGAAAAGTTATGACCATTTGAATTTCTCGTCAGCTTCCGTTGTTCAATTTCGAGCATCTCGACATGTGATGTGCCTGAATCGGAACTTCGTGTGTAAAGTTATGACCATTTTAATTTCTCAGAGCTTCCGTTGTTCAATTTCGAGCGTCTCGATATATGATGCGCCTGAATCGGACCACCGTGTGAAAAGTTATGACCATTTGAATTTCTCGATATCCTCCGTTGTTCAATTTCGAGCGTCTCGATATATGATGCGCCTGAATCGGACCTGCGTGTGAAAAGTTATGACCATTTGAATTCTCGATATCTTCCGTTGTTCAATTTCAAGCGTCTCCATATGTGATGTGCCTGAATCGGACCTCCGTGTGAAAAGTTATGACCATTTGAATTTCTCGAGAGCTTCCGTTGTTCAATTTCGAGCGTCTAGATATCTGATGTGCCTGAATCGGACATCCGAGTGAAATGTAATGACAATGTTAATTTCTCTGGAGTTTCCATTGTTGAATAACCAATGTGTCGATACATTAGGCACTTGAATCAGAAATCTTAGTGAAAAGTTATGACCATTTTAATTTCTCGGGAGTTTCCATTGTTCAATAATCAATGTCTCGATATATTATGCACCTGAATCGGAAATCCGAGTGAAACTTATGACCATTTTAATTTCTTGGGAGTTTCCATTGTTCAATAACCAATGTCTCGATAAATGATGCGCCTGAATCGGACATCCAAGTGAAAAGTTATGACCATTTGAATTTCTCTTCAGCTTCCGTTGTTCAATTTTGAGCATCTCGACATGTGATGTGCCTGAATCGGACCTCCATGTGTAAAGTTATGACCATTTTAATTTCTCGAGAGCTTCCGTTGTTCAATTTCGAGCGTCTCGATATATGATGTGCCTGAATCGGACCTCCGTGTGAAAAGTTATGACCATTTCAATTTCTCGATATCTTCCGTTGTTCAATTTCGAGCGTCTCCATATGTGTTGTGCCTGAATCGGACCTCCGTCTCAAAAGTTATGACCATTTGAATTTCTCGAGAGCTTCTGTTGTTCAATTTCGAGCGTCTCGATATCTGATGTGCCTCAATCGGACATCCGAGTGAAAAGTAATGACAATTTTAATCTCTCGGGAGTTTCCATTGTTCAATAACCAATGTCTCGATATATTATGCACCTGAATCACAAATCCTCGAGAAAAGTTATGACCATTTGAATTTCTCGTTAGCTTCCGTTGTTCAATTTCGAACATCTCCACATATGATGTGCCAGAATCGGACCTCCGTGTGTAAAGTTATGACCATTTTAATTTCTCGAGAGCTTTCGTTGTTCAATTTCGAGCGTCTAGATATATGATGCGCCTGAATCGGGCCTCCGTGTGAAAAGTTATGACCATTTGAATTTATCGAGAGCTTCCGTTGTTCAATTTCGAGCGTCTCGATATCTGATGTGCCTGAATCGGACCTCCGTGTGAAAAGTTATGACCATTTTAATTTCTCGATATCTTCCGTTGTTCAATTTCGAGCGTCTCCATATGTGATGTGCCTAAATCGGACCTCCATCTGAAAAGTTATGACCGTTTGAATTTCTCGAGAGCTTCTGTTGTTTAATTTCGAGCGTCTCGATATCTGATGTGCCTCAATCGGACATCCGAGTGAAAAGTAATGACAATTTTAATCTCTCGGGAGTTTCCATTGTTCAATAACCAATGTCTCGATATATTATGCACCTGAATCACAAATCCTCGAGAAAAGTTATGACCATTTGAATTTCTCGTTAGCTTCCGTTGTTCAATTTCGAGCATCTCCACATATGATGTGCCAGAATCGGACCTCCGTGTGTAAAGTTATGTACATTTTAATTTCTCGAGAGCTTCCGTTGTTCAATTTCGAGCGTCTCGATATATGATGCGCCTGAATCGGACCTCCGTGTGAAAAGTTATGACCATTTGAATTTCCTGATATCTTCTGTTGTTCAACTTCGATCGTCTCCATATGTGATATGCCTGAATCGAATCTCCGTGTGAAAAGTTATGACCATTTGAATTTCTCGAGAGCTTCCGTTGTTTAATTTCGAGCGTCTCGATATCAGATGTGCCTGAATCGGACATCCGAGTGAAAAGTAATGACAATTTTAATTTCTCGGGAGTTTCCATTTTTCAATAACCAATGTCTCGATATACTATGCACGTGAATCACAAATCTTAGAGAAAAGTTATGACCATTTGAATTTCTCGTCAGCTTCCGTTGTTCAATTTCGAGCATCTCGACATGTGATGTGCCTGAATCGGACCTCCGTGTGTAAAGTTATGACCATTTGAATTTCTCGTCAGCTTTCGTTGTTCAATTTCGAGCATCTTGACATGTGATGTGCCTGAATCGGAACTCCGTGTGTAAAGTTATGACCATTTTAATATCTTGAGAGCTTCCATTGTTCAATTTCGAGAGTCTTGATATATGATGCGCCTGAATCAGACCTCCGTGTGAAAAGTTATGACCATTTGAAGTTCTCCATTTCTTCTGTTGTTCAATTTCGAGCATCTCCGTATATGATGTGCGTGAATCGGACCTCTGTGTGAAAAGTTATGACCATTTGAATTTATCGAGAGCTTCCATTTTTCAATTTCGAACGTCTCGATATTTGATGTGGCTGAATCGGACATCTGAGTGAAAAGTAATGACAATTTTAATTTCTCGGGAGTTTCCATTGTTCAATAACCAATGTCTCCATATACTATGCACGTGAATCACAAATCTTAGAGAAAAGTTATGACCATTTGAATTTCTCGTCAGCTTCCGTTGTTCAATTTCGAGCATCTCGACATGTGATGTGCCTGAATCGGACCTCCGTGTATAATGTTATGACCATTTGAATTTCTCGTCAGCTTTCGTTGTTCAATTTCGAGCATCTCGACATGTGATGTGCCTGAATCGGACCTCCGTGTGTAAAGTTATGACCATTTGAATTTCTCGTCAGCTTTCGTTGTTCAATTTCGAGCATCTCGACATGTGATGTGCCTGAATCGGACCTCCGTGTGTAAAGTTATAATCTTTTTAATTTCACGAGAGCTTCCATTGTTCAATCTCAAGCGTCTCGATATATGATGCGCCAGAATCGGACCTCCGTGTGAAAAGTTATGACCATTTGAATTTCTCGATTTCATCTGTTGTTCAATTTCGAGCATCTCCATATATGATGCGCCTGAATCGGAACTCCGTGTGAAAAGTTATGACCATTTGAATTTCTCGAGAGCTTCCGTTGTTCAATTTCAAGCGTCTCGATATCTGATGTGCCTGAATCGGACATCCGAGTGAAAAGTAATGACAATTTTAATTTCTCAGGAGTTTCCATTGTTCAATAACCAATGTCTCGATATACTATGCACGTGAATCACAAATCTTAGAGAAAAGTTATGACCATTTGAATTTCTCGTCAACGTCCGTTGTTCAATTTCGAGCATCTCGACATGTGATGTGCCTGAATCGGACCTCCGTGTGTAAAGTTATGACCATTTGAATTTCTCGTCAGCTTTCGTTGTGTAATTTCGAGCATCTGGACATGTGATGTGCCTGAATCAGACATCCGTGTGTTAAGTTATGACCATTTTAATTTCTCGAGAGCTTCCATTGTTCAATTTCGAGCGGCTAGATATATGATGCGCCTGAATCGGACCTCCGTGTGAAAAGTTATGACCATTTGAATTTCTTGTCAGCTTTCGTTGTGTAATTTCGAGCATCTCGACATGTGATGTGCCTGAATCGGACATCCGTGTGTAAAGTTATGACCATTTTAATTTCTCGAGAGCTTCCATTGTTCAATTTCGAGCGTCTGGATATATGATGCGCCTGAATCGGACCTCCGTGTGAAAAGTTATGACCATTTGAATTTCTCGATTTCTTCTGTTGTTCAATTTCGAGCGTCTCCATATGTGATGTGCCTGAATCAGACCTCCGTGTGCAAAGTTATGACCATTTGAATTTCTCGAGAGCTTCCGTTGTTCAATGTCGAGCGTCTCGATATCTGATGTGGCTGAATCAGACATCCGAGTGAAAAGTAATGACAATTTTAATATCTCGGGAGTTTCCATTGTTCAATAACTAATGTCTCGATATACTATGCACGTGAATCACATATCTTAGAGAAAGTTATGACCATTTGAATTTCTCGTCAGCTTCCGTTGTTCAATTTCGAGCATCTCGACATGTGATGTGCCTGAATCGGAACTTCGTGTGTAAAGTTATGACCATTTTAATTTCTCAAGAGCTTCCGTTGTTTAATTTCGAGCGTCTCGATATATGATGCGCCTGAATCGGACCACCGTGTGAAAAGTTATGACCATATGAATTTCTCGATATCCTCCGTTGTTCAATTTCGAGCGTCTCCATATGTGATGTGCCTGAATCGGACCTCCGTGTGAAAAGTTATGACCATTTGAATTTCTCGATATCTTCCGTTGTTCAATTTCGAGCGTCTCCATATGTGATGTGGCTGAATCGGACTTCCGTGTGAAAAGTTATGACCATTTGAATTTCTCGAGAGCTTCCGTTATTCAATTTTGAGCGTCTCGATATCTGATGTGCCTGAATCGGACATCCGAGTGAAATGTAATGACAATGTTAATTTCTCTGGAGTTTCCATTGTTGAATAACCAATGTGTCGATACATTAGGCACTTGAATCAGAAATCTTAGTGAAAAGTTATGACCATTTTAATTTCTCGGGAGTTTCCATTGTTCAATAATCAATGTCTCGATATATTATGCACCTGAATCGGAAATCCGGGTGAAACTTTATGACCATTTTAATTTCTTGGGAGTTTCCATTGTTCAATAACCAATGTCTCGATAAATGATGCGCCTGAATCGGACATCCAAGTGAAAAGTTATGACCATTTGAATTTCTCTTCAGCTTCCGTTGTTCAATTTTGAGCATCTCGACATGTGATTTGCCTGAATTGGACCTCCATGTGTAAAGTTATGACCATTTTAATTTCTCGAGAGCTTTCGTTGTTCAATTTCGAGCGTCTCGATATATGATGAGCCTGAGTCGGACCTCCGTGTGAAAAGTTATGACCATTTCAATTTCTCGATATCTTCCGTTGTTCAATTTCGAGCGTCTCCATATGTGTTGTGCCTGAATCGGACCTCCGTCTCAAAAGTTATGACCATTTGAATTTCTCGAGAGCTTCTGTTGTTCAATTTCGAGCGTCTCGATATCTGATGTGCCTCAATCGGACATCCGAGTGAAAAGTAATGACAATTTTAATCTCTCGGGAGTTTCCATTGTTCAATAACCAATGTCTCGATATATTATGCACCTGAATCACAAATCCTCGAGAAAAGTTATGACCATTTGAATTTCTCGTTAGCTTCCGTTGTTCAATTTCGAGCATCTCCACATATGATGTGCCAGAATCGGACCTCCGTGTGTAAAGTTATGACCATTTTAATTTCTCGAGAGCTTTCGTTGTTCAATTTCGAGCGTCTAGATATATGATGCGCCTGAATCGGGCCTCCGTGTGAAAAGTTATGACCATTTGAATTTATCGAGAGCTTCCGTTGTTCAATTTCGAGCGTCTCGATATCTGATGTGCCTGAATCGGACCTCCGTGTGAAAAGTTATGACCATTTTAATTTCTCGATATCTTCCGTTGTTCAATTTCGAGCGTCTCCATATGTGATGTGCCTAAATCGGACCTCCATCTGAAAAGTTATGACCGTTTGAATTTCTCGAGAGCTTCTGTTGTTTAATTTCGAGCGTCTCGATATCTGATGTGCTTGAATCGGACATCCGAGTGAAAAGTAATGACAATTTTAATCTCTCGGGAGTTTCCATTGTTCAATAAACAATGTCTCGATACATTAGGCACCTGAATCAGAAATCTTAGTGAAAAGATATGACCATTTTAATTTCTCGGGAGTTTCTATTATTCAATAACCAATGTCTCGTTATATTATGCACCTGAATCGGAAATCCGAGTGAAACGTTATGACCATTTTAATTTCTTGGGAGTTTCCTCTGTTCAATAACCAATGTCTCGATAAATGATGCGCCTGAATCGGACATCCAAGTGAAAAGTTATGACCATTTGAATTTCTCTTCAGCTTCCGCTGTTCAATTTTGAGCATCTCGACATGTGATGTGCCTGAATCGGACCTCCATGTGTAAAGTTATGACCATTTGAATTTCTCGTCAGCTTTCGTTGTTCAATTTCAAGTATCTCGACATGTGATGTGCCTGAATCGGACTTCCGTGTGAAAAGTTATGACCATTTGAATTTCTCGAGAGCTTCCGTTGTTCAATTTTGAGCGTCTCGATATCTGATGTGCCTGAATCGGACATCCGAGTGAAATGTAATGACAATGTTAATTTCTCTGGAGTTTCCATTTTTGAATAACCAATGTGTCGATACATTAGGCACTTGAATCAGAAATCTTAGTGAAAAGTTATGACCATTTTAATTTCTCGGGAGTTTCCATTGTTCAATAACCAATGTCTCGATATATTATGCACCTGAATCGGAAATCCGAGTAAAACGTTATGACCATTTTAATTTCATGGGAGTTTGCATTGTTCAATAACCAATGTCTCGATAAATGATGCGCCTGAATTGGACATCCAAGTGAAAAGTTATGACCATTTGAATTTCTCTTCAACTTCCGTTGTTCAATTTCGAGCATCTCGACATGTGATGTGCCTGAATCGGACCTCCATGTGTAAAGTTATGACCATTTAAATTTCTCGAGATTTTCCGTTGTTCAACTTCGAGCGTCTCGATATATGATGCGCCTGAATCGGACCTCCGTGTGAAAAGTTATGACCATTTGAATTTCTCGATATCTTCTGTTGTTCAATTTCGAGCGTCTCCATATGTGATGTGCCTGAATCGGACTTCCGTCTGAAAAGTTAACACCATTTTAATTTCTCGAGAGCTTCTGTTGTTCCATTTCGAGCGTCTCGATATCTGATGTGCCTGAATCGGACATCCGAGTGAAAAGTAATGACAATTTTAATCTCTCGGGAGTTTCCATTGTTCAATAACAAATGTCTCGATATATTATGCACCTGAATCACAAATCTTAGAGAAACGTTATGACCATTTGAATTTCTCGTCAGCTTCCGTTGTTCAATTTCGAGCATCTCGACATGTGATGTGCCAGAATCGGACCTCCGCGTGTAAAGTTATGACCATTTTAATTTGTCGAGAGCTTTCGTTGTTCAATTTCGAGCATCTCGGTATATGATGCGCCTGAATCGGACCTCCGTGTGAAAAGTTATGACCATTTGAATTTCTCGAGAGCTTCCGTTGTTCAATTTCGAGCGTCTCGATATATGATGCGCCTGAATCGGACCTCCGTGTGAAAAGTTATGACCATTTGAATTTCTCGATATCTTCCGTTGTTCAATTTCGAGCGTCTCCATATGTGATGTGCCTGAATCGGACCTCCGTCTGAAAAGTTATGACCATTTGAATTTCTCGGGAGCTTCTGTTGTTCATTTTCGAGCGTCTCGATATCTTATGTTCTTGAATCGGACATCCGAGTGAAAAGAAATGACAATTTTAATCTCTCGGGAGTTTCCGTTGTTCAATAACCATTGTCTCGATATATTATGCACCTGAATCAGAAATCTTAGAGAAAAGTTATAACCATTTGAATTTCTCGAGAGCTTCCGTTGTTCAATTTCGAGCATCTCGATATATGATGTGCCTGAATCGGACATCCGAGTAAAAAGTAATGACAATTTTAATCTCTCGGGAGTTTCCATTGTTCAATAACCAATGTCTCGGTACTTTAGGCACCTGAATCAGAAATCTTAGTGAAAAGTTATGACCATTTTAATTTCTCGGCAGTTTCCATTGTTCAATAACCAATGTCTCGATATATTATGCACCTGAATCGGAAATCCGAGTGAAACGTTATGACCATTTTAATTTCTTGGGAATTTGCATTGTTCAATAACCAATGTCTCGATAAATGATGCGGCTGAATCGGACATCCAAGTGAAAAGTTATGACCATTTGAATTTCTCTTCAGCTTCCGTTGTTCAATTTCGAGCATCTCGACATGTGATGTGCCTGAATCGGACCTCCATGTGTAAAGTTATGACCATTTTAATTTCTCGAGAGCTTCCGTTGTTCAACTTCGAGCGTCTCCATATGTGATGTGCCTGAATTGGACCTCCGTCTGAAAAGTTATGACCATTTGAATTTCTCCAGAGCTTCTGTTGTTCAATTTCGAGCGTCTCGATATCTGATGTGCCTGAATCGGACATCCGAGTGAAAAGTAATGACAATTTTAATCTCTCGGGAGTTTCCATTGTTCAATAACCAATGTCTCGATATATTATGCACCTGAATCAGAAATCTTAGAGAAAAGTTATGACCATTTGAATTTCTCGTCAACTTCCGTTGTTCAATTTCGAGCATCTCGACATGTGATATGCCAGAATCGGACCTCCGTGTGTAAAGTTATGACCATTTTAATTTCTCGAGAGCTTTCGTTGTTCAATTTCGAGCATCTCAATATATGATGCGCCTAAATCGGACCTCCGTGTGAAAAGTTATGACCATTTGAATTTCTCGAGAGCTTCCGTTGTTCAATTTCGAGCTTCTCGATATATGATGCGCCTAAATCCGACCTCCGTGTGAAAAGTTATGACCATTTGAATTTCTCGATATCTTCCGTTGTTCAATTTCAAGCGTCTCCATATGTGATGTGCCTCAATCGGACCTCCGTGTGAAAAGTTATGACCATTTTAATTTCTCGAGAGCTTCCGTTGTTCAATTTCGAGCGTCTCGATATTTGATGTGCCTGAATTAGACATCCGAGTGAAAAGTAATGACAATTTTAATTTCTTGGGAGTTTCCATTGTTCAATAACCAATGTCTCGAGATATTATGCACCTGAATCACAAATCTTAGAGAAAAGTTATGACCATTTGAATTTCTCGAAAGCTTCCAGTTTTCAATTTCGAGCGTCTCAATATGTGATGTGCCTGAATCGGACCTCCGTGTGAAAAGTTATGACCATTTGAATTTCTCGAGATTTTCCGTTGTTCAATTTTGAGTGTCTCCATATGTGATGTGCCTGAATCGGACCTCCGTGTGATAACTTATGACCATTTGAATTTCTCGAGAGCTTTCGTTGTTCAATTTCGAGCGTCTCGATATATTATGCGCTTGAATCAGACATCCGAGTGAAAATTTATGATCATTTGAATTTCTCGAGAAGATCCGTTGTTCAATAACCAATGTCTCGATATATTATGCACCTGAATCGAACATCCGTATGAAAAGTTATGACCATTTTAATTTCTAGAGAGAGCTTCCATTGTTCAATTTTGTGTTTCTCGATATATGATGCGCCTGAATCGGACCTCCGTGTGAAAAGTTATGATCATTTGAATTTCTCGATATCTTCCGTTGTTCAATTTCGAGCGTCTCCATATGTGATGTGCTTGAATCGGATCTCCGTGAGAAAAGTTATGACCATTTGAATTTCTGGAGAGCTTCTGTTGTTCAATTTCGAGTGTCTCGATATATGATGCGCCTGAATCGGACCTCCGTGTGAAAAGTAATGACAATTTTAATTTCTCGGTAGCTTCCATTAATCAATAACCAATGCCTCGATATATTATGCACCTGAATCAGAAATCTGAGTGAAAAGTTATGACCATTTAAATTTCTCGAGAGCTTCCGTTGTTCAATTTCGAGCGTCTCGATATATGATGCGCCTGAATCGGACCTCCGTGTGAAAAGTTATGACCATTTGAATTTCTCGATATCTTCCGTTGTTCAATTTCGAGCGTCTCCATATGTGATGTGCCTGAATCGGACCTCCGTGTGAAAAGTTATGACCATTTGAATTTCTCGAGAGCTTCCGTTGTTCAATTTCGAGCGTCAAGATATCTGATGTGCCTGAATCGGACATCCGAGTGAAAAGTAATGACAATTTTAATATCTCGGGTGTTTACATTGTTCAATAACCAATGTCTCGATATATTAGGCACCTGAATCAGAAATCTAAGTGAAAAGTTATGACCATTTTAATTTCTCGGGAGTTTCCATTGTTCAACGAGCAATGTCTCGATATATCATGTGCCTGAATCAGACCTCCGTGTGAAAAGTTATGACCATTTAAATTTCTCGAGAGCATTCGTTCTTCAATTACGAATGTCTCGATATATTATGCACCTGAATCGGAAATGCGAGTGAAAAGTTATGACCAATTTAATTTTTCGCGAGCTTCCGTTGTTCAATTTCGAGCGTCTCGATATATTATGCGCCTGAATCGGACATCCGAGTGAAAAGTTATGACCATTTCAATTTCTCGAGAGCTTCTGTTGTTCAATTTCGAGCGTCTCGATATGTGATGTTCCTGAATCGGACCTCCGTGTGAAAAGTTATGAGCATTTGAATTTTTCAAGAGGTTACGTTGTTCAATTTTGAGCGTCTCGACATGTGATGTGCCTGAATCGGTCCACCTTGTGTAAAGTTATAACCATTTGAATTTCTCGAGTGCTTCTGTTGTTCAATTTCGAGGGTCTCAATATGTGATGTGACTGAATCGAACATCCGAGTGAAAAGTTATTACAATTTTAATTTCGCGAGAGCTTCCATTGTTCAATTCCGAGCGTCTCGATATATTATACGCCTGAATCGGACATCCGAGTGAAAAGTAATGACCATTTAAATTTCTCGAGAGCATTCGTTCTTCAATTACGAATGTCTCGATATATTATGCACCTGAATCGGAAATGCGAGTGAAAAGTTATGACCAATTTAATTTTTCGCGAGCTTCCGTTGTTCAATTTCGAGCATCTCGATATATTATACGCCTGAATCGGACATCCGAGTGAAAAGTAATGACAATTTTAATTTCTCGGGAGTTTCCATTGTTCAATAACCAATGTCTCGATATATTAGGCACCTGAATCAGAAATCTAAGTGAAAAGTTATGACCATTTTAATTTCTCGGGAGTTTCCATTGTTCAATAACCAATGTCTCGATATATTAGGCACCTGAATCAGAAATCTTAGTGAAAAGTTATGACCATTTTAATTTCTCGGGAGTTTCCATTGTTCAATAAATAATGACTCGATATATTATGCACCTGAATCGGAAATCCGAGTGAAAAGTTATGACCATTTGAATTTCTCTAGAGATTTCGTTGTTCAATTTCGAGCGTCTCGATAAATGATACGCCTGAATCGGACATCCAAGTGAAAAGTTATGACAATTTGAATTTCTCGTCAGCTTCCGTTGTCCAATTTCGAGCATCTCGACCTGTGATGTGCCTGAATCGGACCTCCGTGTGTAAAGTTATGACCATTTTAATTTCTCGACAGCTTCTGTTGTTCAATTTCGAGCGTCTCGATATATGATGCGCCTGAATCGGACCTCCGTGTGAAAAGTTATGACCATTTGAATTTCTCGATATCTTCCGTTGTTCAATTTCGAGAGTCTCCATATGTGATGTGCTTGAATCGGACCTCCGTGTGTAAAGTTATGACCATTTGAATTTCTCGAGAGCTTCCGTTGTTCAATTTCGAGCGTCTCGATATGTGATGTGCCTGAATCGGACATCCGAGTAAAAAGTAATGACAATTTTAATTTCTCGGTAGCTTCCATTAATCAATAACCAATGTCTCGATATATTATGCACCTGAATCGGAAATCTGAGTGAAAAGTTATGACCATTTAAATTTCTCGAGTGCTTCCGTTGTTCAATTTCCAGCGACTCGATATATCATGTGCCTGAATCAGACCTCCGTGTGAAAAGTTATGACCATTTAAATTTCTCGAGAGCATCCGTTCTTCAATTACGAATGTCTCGATATATTATGCACCTGAATCGGAAATCCGAGTGAAAAGTTATGACCAATTTAATTTTTTGCGAGCTTCCGTTGTTCAATTTCGAGCGTGTCGATATATTATGCGCCTGAATCGGACATCCGAGTGAAAAGTTATGACCATTTCAATTTCGAGCGTCTCGACATGTGATGTGCCTGAATCGGTCCACCTTGTGTAAAGTTATGACCATTTGAATTTCTCGAGAGTTTCTGTTGTTCAATTTCGAGGGTCTCAATATGTGATGTGACTGAATCGAACATCCGGGTGAAAAGTTATTACAATTTTAATTTCTCGAGAGCTTCCATTGTTCAATTTCGAGCGTCTCGATATATTATACGCCTGAATCGGACATCCGAGTGAAAAGTAATGACAATTTTAATTTCTCGGGAGTTTCCATTGTTCAATAACCAATGTCTCGATATATTAGGCACCTGAATCGAACATCCGAGTGAAAAGTTATTACAATTTTAATTTCTCGAGAGCTTCCATTGTTCAATTTGTAGCGACTCGATATATCATGTGCCTGAATCGGACCTCCGTGTGAAAAGTTATGACCATTTAAATTTCTCGAGAGCATCCGTTCTTCAATTACGAATGTCTCGATATATTATGCACCTGAATCGGAAATCCGAGTGAAAAGTTATGACCAATTTAATTTTTTGCGAGCTTCCGTTGTTCAATTTCGAGCGTGTCGATATATAATGCGCTTGAATCGGACATCCGAGTGAAAAGTTATGACCATTTCAATTTCTCGAGAGCTTCTGTTGTTCAATTTCGAGCGTCTCGATATGTGATGTTCATGAATCAGAACTCCGTGTGAAAAGTTATGAGCATTTGAATTTTTCGAGAGCTTACGTTGTTCTATTTCGAGCGTCTCGACATGTGTTGTGCCTAAATCGGTCCACCTTGTGTAAAGTTATGACAATTTGAATTTCTCGAGAGCTTCTGTTGTTCAATTTCGAGGGTCTCAATATGTGATGTGACTGAATCGAACATCCGAGTGAAAAGTTATTACAATTTTAATTTCTCGAGAGCTTCCATTGTTCAATTTCGAGCGTCTCGATATATTATACGCCTGAATCGGACATCCGAGTGAAAAGTAATGACAATTTTAATTTCTCGGGAGTTTCCATTGTTCAATAACCAATGTCTCGATATATTAGGCACCTGAATCGAACATCCGAGTGAAAAGTTATTACAATTTTAATTTCTCGAGAGCTTCCATTGTTCAATTTCGAGCGTCTCGATATATTATACGCCTGAATCGGATATCCGAGTGAAAAGTAATGACAATTCTAATTTCTCGGGAGTTTCCATTGTTCAATAACCAATGTCTCGATATATTAGGCACCTGAATCAGAAATCTTAGTGAAAATTTATGACCATTTTAATTTCTCGGGAGTTTCCATTGTTCAATGACCAATGTCTCAATATATTATGCACCTGAATCGGAAATCCGAGTGAAAAGTTATGACCATTTGAATTTCTCGAGAGATTTCGTTGTTCAATTTCGAGCGTCTCGATAAATGATGCGCCTGAATCTGACATCCAAGTGAAAAGTTATGACCATTTGAATTTCTTGTCAGCTTCCGTTGTTCAATTTCGAGCATCTCCGTATGTGATGTGCCTGAATCGGACCTCCGTGTGAAAAGTTATGACCATTTGAATTTCTCGATATCTTCCGTTGTTCAATTTCGAGCATCTCTATATGTGATGTGCTTGAATCGGTCCACCTTGTGTAAAGTTATGACCATTTTGAATTTCTCGAGAGCTTCTGTTGTTCAATTTCGAGGGTCTCAATATGTGATGTGACTGAATCGAACATCCGAGTGCAAAGTTATTACAATTTTAATTTCTCGAGAGCTTCCATTGTTCAATTTCGAGCGTCTCGATATATTATACGCCTGAATCGGACATCCGAGTGAAAAGTAATGACAATTTTTATTTCTCGAGAGTTTCCATTGTTCAATAACCAACGTCTCGATATATTAGGCACCTGAATCAGAAATCTTAGTGAAAAGTTATGACCATTTTAATTTCTCGGGAGTTTCCATTGTTCAATGACCAATGTCTCGATATATTATGCACCTGAATCGGAAATCCGAGTGAAAAGTTATGACCATTTGAATTTCGAGAGAGATTTCGTTGTTCAATTTCGAGCGTCTCGATAAATGATGTGCCTGAATCGGACCTCGGTGTGAAAAGTTATGACCATTTAAATTTCTCGAGAGCATCCGTTCTTCAATTACGAATGTCTCGATATATTATGCACCTGAATCGGAAATCCGAGTGAAAAGTTATGACCAAATTAATTTCTCGCGAGCTTCTGTTGTTCAATTTCGAGCGTCTCGATATCTGATGTGTCTGAATCAGACATCCAAGTGAAAAGTAATGACAATTTTAATTTCTCGGGAGTTTCCATTGATCAATAACCAATGTCTCGATATATTAGGCACCTGAATCAGAAATCTTAGTGAAATGTTATGACCATTTCAATTTCTCGGGAGTTTCCATTTTCAATAAATAATGTCTCGATATATTATGCACCTGAATCGGTAATCCGAGTGAAAGTTATGACCATTTGAATTTCTCGAGAGATTTCGTTGTTCAATTTCGACCGTCTCGATAAATGATGCGCCTGAATCGGACATCCAAGTGAGAAGTTATGACCATTTGAATTTCTCGTCAGCTTCCGTTGTTCAATTTCGAGCATCTCGACATGTGATGTGCCTGAATCGGACCTCCATGTGTAAAGTTATGACCATTTTAATTTCTCGACAGCTTCTGTTGTTCAATTTCGAGCGTCTCGATATATGATACGCCTGAATCGGACCTCCGTGGAAAAAGTTATGACCATTTGAATTTCTCGATATCTTCCGTTGTTCAATTTCGAGCGTCTCCATATGTGATGTGCTTGAATGGGACCTCTTTGTGTAAAGTTATGACCATTTGAATTTCTCGAGAGCTTCCGTTGTTCAATTTTGAGCGTCTCGATATGTGATGTGCCTGAATCGGACATCCGAGTGAAAAGTAATGACAATTTTAATTTCTCGGTAGCTTCCATTAATCAATAACCAATGTCTCGATATATTATGCACCTGAATCAGAAATCTGAGTGAAAACTTATGACCATTTAAATTTCTCGAGTGCTTCCGTTGTTCAATTTCCAGCGACTCGATATATCATGTGCCTGAATTGGACCTCCGTGTGAAAGGTTATGACCATTTAAATTTCTCGAGAGCATCCGTTCTTCGATTACGAATGTCTCGATATATTATGCACCTGAATCGGAAATCCGAGTGAAAAGTTACGACCAATTTAATTTATCGCGAGCTTCCGTTGTTCAATTTCGAGCGTGTCGATATATTATGCGCTTGAATCGGACATCCGAGTGAAAAGTTATGACCATTTCAATTTCTCGAGAGCTTCTGTTGTTCAATTTCGAGCGTCTCGATATGTGATGTTCCTGAATCGGACCTCCGTGTGAAAAGTTATGAGCATTTGAATTTTTCGAGAGCTTACGTTGTTCAATTTCGAGCGTCTCGACATGTGATGTGCCTGAATCGGTCCACCTTGTGTAAAGTTATGACCATTTGAATTTCTCGAGAGCTTCTGTTGTTCAATTTCGAGGGTCTCAATATGTGATGTGACTGAATCGAACATCCGAGTGAAAAGTTATTACAATTTTAATTTCTCGAGAGCTTCCATTGTTCAATTTCGAGCGTCTCGATATATTATGCGCCTGAATCGGACATCCGAGTGAAATGTTATAACCATTTAAATTTCTCGAGAGCTTCCGTTGTTTAATTTCGAGTGTCTCGATATATTATGCGCCTGAATCGAACATCCGAGTGAAAAGTTATGACAATTTCAATTTCTCGAGAGCTTCCGTTGTTCAATTTTGAGCGTCTTGATATATGATGCGCCTGAATCGGACCTCCGTG
Source organism: Glycine soja (assembly GCF_004193775.1). NCBI lineage: Eukaryota > Viridiplantae > Streptophyta > Magnoliopsida > Fabales > Fabaceae > Glycine > Glycine soja. Next base: position 15,367 of record NW_021143770.1, on the reverse strand, counting down.
TGAAAAGTTATGACCATTTGAATTTATAGATATCTTCTGTGGTTCAATTTCGGGCGTCTCCTTACGTAATGTGCCTGAATCGGACCTCCGTGTGAAAAGTTATGACCATTTGAATTTCTCGAGAGCTTCTGTTGTTCAATTTCGAGCGTCTCGATATATCATGTGCCTGAATCGGACCTCCGTGTGAAAAGTTATAACCATTTAAATTTCTTGACAGCATCCGTTCTTCAATTACGAATGTCTCGATATATTATGCACCTGAGTCGGAAATCCGAGTGAAAAGTTATGACCATTTTAATTTCTCGAGAGCTTCCGTTGTTCAATTTCGAGCATCTCAATATATGATACGCCTGAATCGGACCTCTGTGTGACAAGTTATGACAATTTGAATTTCTCGATATGTGATGTTCCTGAATCGGACCTCCGTGTGAAAAGTTATGACCATTTGAATTTATAGATATCTTCCGTGGTTCAATTTCGGGCGTCTCCATATGTAATGTGCCTGAATCGGACCTCCGTGTGAAAAGTTATGACCATTTGAATTTCTCGAGAGCTTCTGTTGTTCAATTTCGAGCGTCTCGATATATCATGTGCCTGAATCGGACCTCCGTGTGAAAAGTTATAACCATTTAAATTTCTTGACAGCATCCGTTCTTCAATTACGAATGTCTCGATATATTATGCACCTGAGTCGGAAATCCAAGTTAAAAGTTATGACCATTTTAATTTCTCGAGAGCTTCCGTTGTTCAATTTCGAGCATCTCAATATATGATACGCCTGAATCGGACCTCTGTGTGACAAGTTATGACAATTTGAATTTCTCGATATGTTCCGTTTTTCAATTTTGAACGTCTCGATATGTGATGTTCCTGAATCGGACCTCCGTGTGAAAAGTTATGACCATTTGAATTTCTCGAGAGCTTCTATTGTTCAATTTCGAGCGTCTCGATTTCCGATGTGCCGGAATCGGACATCCGAGTTAAAAGTTTCGCAACGTGCCCTTTTGCGGGCGGGCGAAGGCGAGGCTCACGGGTGCGCTTTCCAAAGGAGGAAAGATGCACGGAGTCGCCACCAACGTTTATTTGTGGAAAACGTCGGAAAAACCGAAGGAAACCGGTCAAAATGAAAATTCTAAGTTCGGGAGTTGTATTTACGTTTGAGGAAGGTATTAGCACCTCTCACGTTTTTCTCAAAGGACAACAACCTATTTTTTAGAATTGTGGAAATTGTGTTACCTTAACTTTTATTTCTTTTTATTTTTTGAGGTCGACAAAAGCGGGGCTCTTGCTCCTACGTACCCTCCATCAAAGAGGAAATCAGACCTACGTAGTTCTTTCTTATGCGTGAATCAAGTGATTCTTTTACTTTGAAAGGTGATCATTTTAAGGCGTTGGACCTTAAAAATGATCCATTTTACTTGGTAAGAAATTGAAATGATAAACTTTCAAAACCCTATTTTTTGTGGACGAGCTTGACTAGGCGAGTTGATTTTAGCCTTAGTTTCACTTTAGTTATTAGTCAATTCAATTAAGAATGAGAAATCCCAAAGAGAAAACATCCGATTGATTTTTCGCTTTATTTTACTAAAAGGTATTTTTTGATTATTATATTATTATTTTACCTCTTTTTTTATTTCCAACGTGGTTACGGCACGACCGAACGGTCGGAATTCATTTTAACCGAAATTAACGGATGATACAATTCAAACGATCGGTGGAAATTTATTTTATTTTTAGATTAGGCGAGAAATGACTTAAATAAATGACTGAAGCACGTCAAAAGGGGGTATAGAAAGCAAATGAAAACGAGAATAAAAATACATGAAACAAAATTTGGACCACCACGGGTACATAGAATGAATTGAAAAGCTCGGTTTGAGGTACTTACCCGTTGAAGACTGAAGAAAACGAAGAATGAACGATGAATGTTGAAGAACGGTAGAGAATCTTCGCATAATTACTCACAGAAACGTTACGGAAGCGCCTCAGCTTGGATTTTCTTCACGGAAATAATTTTCCTCAGCAATTTCGAGAGAATGAGAAGTGCCAAGAAGGCTGAACCCCTTCTCCCTTCACTCCTCCCCCTATTTATAGCAAAATAGGGGAGGAGCTTGCCACCCAGCTCACCCAGGCGAGCAAGGTTGCTTCCTCCAGAAGCAACAGCCTTCTGGAGGAAGAATCTGGAAGGCCCAAGTGGGCCTGATTGCTATTTGTACCCCCTTTTTACTAAATGCACCCCCTCTAACTTTTTTGGTAATTCTTTTTTCGTAACATTACGAAAGTTTACGAATTTCGTAACGATACTTATTTTCCTTCCGCAAGGTTACGAGTCCTTAAGGATTATGTATTTACTCTTTTTTAGCTTTCGAAGAAGTTACGAAAACTCGGATTGCGAAAAATACCTCCTTTCAATTTCCGTCACATCACGGAATTTTCACGGATCGCGTAAGCCGGCTTCCTTTTGATTTTCGGCACGTCTCGGGACTTCACATATTGTGCAACAAAGGGTGCCAAATATCTCTGAGCGGCCAATCAATGGTTGTATATCATCAAATTATAATCCCCGGACAAAATTAGGGTATGACAGTTGCCCCTCTTTACTTACCTCTCATCGGAGATAAGAGGAAAGCAAAGATAAGACACTAATTTCGTCCATCCTGCCCTTTCCGTGATGACGATTCTCGTCTCTACTCCTTCTTTTTTGTTGTACAACACAAAACAAAATACAAACAACAACAAGAACAACGAACATAATATACATATACACATATACACATATTTGGTGAAGGAACCGATCCGAAAAACAATAGAAGAACATATTTCCCAGTCACCAGAGGCTCCGCGCTTGATAATAGAGGACACATGAACAGCGCTAGGCAATGACATTCATGGGGCTACGAAAAAGGTGGAGAATGGAGGACTGCCTTGAGGGTCCACACTTAGGCAATCATGAAGCATAGCTCCAAACTCGAAGGTGGAGGACACATGAACAGTGCTAGGCAATAACATTCATGGGGCTCCGAAAAAGGGGGAGAATGGAGGATTTCCTTGAGGGTCCGCACTTAGGCAATCATGAAACATAGCTCCAAACTCGAAGGTGGAGGACACATGAACAGCGCTAGGCAATAACATTCATGGGGCTCCGAAAAAGGGGGTTGGTAGGACCGAACGGTCCACCGGGTTTTTCCACCTGAAAGGCAAGCATGCTTTTTGTAAAGAAAAATAAATCATTCGCGAGAGCACCATATCTTAAAGAAACAATATACTTTTGCCAAGGGTAATCTTCCTTGTAACCGACAATGAAGGGCAGGATGTCAACTTTTAGCTTTTAAATGAACATGCAGGGGAAACATCGGGCTAAGTCGAAAATAAATCACTCATAGTGTATAAAACTCACAAGGCAAGTGTTTTATCCTATTCCCAAACCATAACTACACCATGACTCTATTTTGCACACGACTTCCTATCGAATCAAAGATCAAACGTACGATCACGAACCAATAGGATTTTCTCGAGGGTAGTGTTTTTGGAGAGGAAACTGGGTGTTTCGGTCTTTTCCTCTTTGTTCATGTGGGGTGGGATATCGCCAGTCGAGAATGATTTTGAGTGGCAAGCTGAAAGGAAGAATCACCAAAAATGGGTTTTCCTTTGCCGGCAGTCACCTACCTTGCCGAAAATTTATCTGGCTTGAAGAATTTCTGTCCTCTTTCTTTCATTGATCGAGAATTGCCTCTTTTCCCTTTTCACTTCCTTTCGATCTTTGATCGGGAATCCTTCTCTTTCTTTCTTTTTTATTGTTCTTTTCTTTATTTCCATCTTTTTCTTTTTCTTTCTTCCCATTTCTTCCTTCTCTTTTTTTTCTTCTCCTTCCCCCATCCCTTTCTTTGGGAAATTGGGTTTTAGCATTCTATTCGCTCTCCCTTGAGGAGATTCCGTTGTCCTTTGCTTCGGGGGAAAGAATGAGGATTCCTTTTTTTTACAGGCCAAGGTTCAAAAAGGTCTAAGGTTATGTTTCAATGGAGTCTTTTATCGTGGGAACCCAATCTTGATATCTGAGGTGAAACAAATTTGGGTGTCGAGGTGTCAATTTCGGGCCGAACTCCCCTATTACTCCACAAGGCACGCGTGACAATGATGATTTGAAAACAACGTGCAAAATTAGTCATGGCCACAGCCAGGTGGGCACTCAAGCATCCCGTTTATGGCATTGTGATACTACAGTTGGGAATTTACTGAAACAGACCCAACGTTTCCCAATTATGTTCTTTTATCAGTTCAATGAATTCATCCATCCTTATCTCGGTTATTCCGGAAAATAAACTCTTAGCATCAGTCCCTTGTTTCCAGAAGATACGCTTGCTCTTTACGAATGATTTATACTTCTTAACTATAACATGTCGACCTTCGCAGTCTTTCTTTCTTTTTCCTTTTTGTTTCATTTTTATATATTCACAAAATTATATGCCTATGGTCCTCTATGAAGAAATTTTTCTTTGTATATCTACACTCTTACTTTTTCTGTCTACGCATTGGAACTCTCTTTCTTTACGTCACACGGTCAAACCCTATTTACATTCAAAGATCTTTTCATTTTTCTCCAACACACCCTTATGGTTCACACAAAAGTTTCTTCATATACACTCGTTGCTCACACACACAAGAATTCCTTTCCATGCATCATTTACACACAAAAAATCCTTTTATACACACTTTCCTTTTTCTTTGTATACGCAGACATTTTATTCACAACGCTTCTTTCTTTTTATTAGGATTTTTGGTTCATTTTATTTTTAGGACGACGTTCCTAAATGAAAAACTCTACACGGTTCCGGAATTTCAACAAACACTATTGACAACAATGAAACAAGTACCGACGTAACAACTCAAACGATATGTATGTACAAAACAAAAGTCAATCAACATGAAACAAACATTAGTCCCTTAGTCAAACAAAAATATATAACAGGAAAAATGGAAACAAAAAGAAATATGAATCAAGAGATCTCCTAATCATGTGGCCCCGCTTCCTCCTAAGAAATCAAGTAAATCGGCCATCTCCTCGTCCTCGCGGGCCTCATCTGCCTCGTCGGGAGCCTCTGCTGGTGCCTCTGCTGGCGCCTCTCTTGCCCGAGCCTCAGGCCAATCTCCAGGCCATGCGATCTCTGCCCTAAACTGGTCCGGAGTAGGGCACGAAAAAGAAGTAAAACCCTGGCTCTGCAGGCTGAGGCTCATCTGGTAAAGACAATCATTAGTTTGTACATGAGCCCGGTGGTTGGCCGCCTGCTGGCGAACCAAATGCCGCAAATACTGCTCCGTATCAAACGATCCGGCTGGACCAGCCTGATGGGGTGGCAGCGCATCTGCGGCCTGCGCAGCATCCCCCTGGGCCTATCTCTGTGTGCAATATTTCTCAATAAAAGCTCGAGTGATGGGCGGCCGAATCACCTTGCTAGGTGCGACGGGGACTTCGAACGACTGGCAGAGTCCTGTGATCAAGGCGGGAAATCCGAGGGCCCTGTTGGACTTATCCGGGTCTAGAGGGTGCCTGGTAGGTGCCATACTTGCAAATAGATAGATGGCATCAGCGATTAATTGAGCCACGTGAATGCTCATCCGTGCCAGGATAGCGTACACCAGCTGACACTTCGGCAGGGGGAGGTCGGAATTATGATCACTGGGCTGGATGTTGCTGAGCAGCAAAGTCATCCAGATCTGAGTCAGGGTGGTCATGTTGGTGCGCATGATCCGCACCCGTCTCCCGGTAGCAGTCCGGGCAAAATCCTGCCCCGGTATACATAGCAAATGGGCGATGGCCTCCTCATCAAACCCATCGGACCGGTTCCTCCTCTGGCCATACTCGCACTCCTGACCCTCTTCCAACACTAAAGGGTATCCCAGGAACTTGCTGATAGCATCTGCATCAAACGGGATCCACTGACCCCTCACCCAGGACCTCATATCTCGCACGCCCTCCTCTGTAGGCCAAGCATTGGCATAAAATTCGAGGACTACGTCTGGATCAAACTTGGCCATGGGGGTAACTAGTGATGCCCACCGCCGGCGAACTATCTCCTCCTGGAAATCGGTATACTCGTCGTCCCTGAGCTGGACGCGTCGCTCCCGGAGAAATGACCATCCCTTGATGGCCTCGAAGCGCTGCTGGTGTTCAGCGCTCCTAAAGCGGTGACTGTCATACTCAGGAGCGGAACTGGTTCCTTCGGCCGCTTTATCCTTCCTGGATCTCTTTGAGGCAAGTTTCCTCGGGGCCATCTCCTGCGAGAACAAACATTTGGAAGTTAGTTTTACAAGATAATGCTTATCTTAACGCAAAAATGTCGTGCTAACCCCTCTGATTTAGACCAAACTCATGTAATCCATTTATGCACACGCGCATGTGTAGAAAATATCCTATTACTCATGTCAACATACAAGAACATCTAATATATTCTAATTGCCATACACCTATATACATTCTGAAAAAGAGAACACACTTCCATGCTCAAAGGGTTGCGTCAAACTTTACACCTAATTTATATCCTAAACATCTGCTATCACAAACTACCTACATACATTTGAAGTACACCATACAAATTTTTATTGTTTCACTCATATTTATTTATATGTATATTGGACAGCTAATTACATCCTGCACATATTTGCATTCAAAAAGGCATTCCACGCTATCATACATTCATTTAGGAAAACAATTATTCATACTTGGCGAGGAATTTTATGACCCTTATATTTACACATATATCTACACACCATTGGAAAGCATTTCCCACGTTACTTAGGTGCAAAGTACCAATCATGGGGCAGCCAAAATTCTTACAAGCAGGTCCCTATTTTCATGCTTTTCTAATTTTAAAACCAAATTTTGGGTTCCTAGTAATGAGTATGTTTTCTTGCATTGAAGCTAAAAAGTTTGAGTTCCTAAGCCTGGGATTGCATCTGGGCATCTATTTTGACTTTCCTAGCTGTCTCTTACACACATAAAACAGCCCTACCATCCCAATTTCGCCAAATCATATTCATATATCATTGGGGCATTTCATCGAGCACTTGATGGGCGCATGTTTGGACATAAATTGCAAGAAAATGGGGGCAATGTGGCATGCCCCATTGCTTCAGAATACCACATAGGCCTAAGGCCTTCTCATTCAAATCCTCAACTCAAAAAAATCAAGCATAAAAACAACCCAAAACTGTCCCACAAATATAAGCACATTCTCACAATTTGGAGCACCAAAAGATGAAGAAAATATACCAATGGGAAGCTAAAAACATCAAGGATTGAATACTTACTTGTTGGAGTGAATAGAAACACCAAAAACGAAAGCAAAACGCGATCAAAAGTGGCTTAGGGGAGCCAGAAATGCAAGCCTTCGTGTTCTTTATCTTTTGAATGGGGGGGGGGGGGGGAGTTTTTTAGATACAAAAATGTTCCCCTCCCTCGTTTTTATAATTTGGGTGCAGGGGTTGCTCGCCCAGGCGAGCTCAGCTCGCCCAGGCGAGTTAACCTGCCATTTTTTTTTTAGGGGAACATTAACCATGTCTCCTCCTTCCTTATGGGTTAGCGTTTTCCCACTTGAACCTACTTAAATTAGAATTAGGTGTCGATTACTTATTTAAAACAAACAATAGTAAAAGAAGCTGCGAATGCAAAGGATACTGGGCTGCTTGCAGTGACATTCTCTGCTTGTTTAGCGCCGGGAAGGGGCAATGATCGGTCGGTCGTGACCCTAGCCCCACTTGCATCCGTCCCTATGTACCTGTAAGTAGGAAACAAAAAAATCCAATGGCCAATCGTGTCCGGTCATCATCTTACCTCGGTTGATTTCCGCAGTCAACTTGTCTCGACTTCTAACCGTGACCTAAGAAGGCCCTGCCCCTGTTACCACAAAATATGCATGTGTATGTGCATGTATGAATGTTCCTAATGCGATGACCTTCTTAGTGAAGGCTGGTTAGATTCAATTTTAGATAAGCGTTTGGGGCACCCCATACACCGAGCGAAGAGGGCTCAAGTTATAACAAATCTTAAAACACAAGGTTTGAAACCAAAGGGGGACTGAAACCTCGCCCATCTTTTCTTTTCAAAGAAACGAGATAAATACAGTGAATGGGAATCCCTAGAGGAAACCAAGAAGAACTAGAAAAACTCAGAAATAAAAAAACATGCAACGGTCCTCTCGATTGCCCCAGACTTCAAGCGTAATATCGTTTAACTACATCGAAGTTCACAGGCGAGGGAAACTCCTCGCCATCCATGTTGGTGAGTATCAGAGCACCCCCAGAAAAAGCTCTTTTCACCACGAAAGGTCCTTCATAATTCGGGGCCCACTTGCCTCGACTATCCTTAACAGCGTGGGACATCTTTTTCAGCACGAGGTCCCCCTCGTTGAACTTGCGCGGACCTACCTTCTTGTCGAATGCGTTCTTTACTCTTCGTTGATACAGACGCCCGTGGCTCATGGCCGTCAAACGCTTACCTTCAATGAGGTTGAGTTGGTCGTAGCGTGCTTGAGACCATTCCGACTCTTCTAGGCCGGATTCTGCTATTATCCTCTGAGAAGGAACTTCTACCTCAAATGGGAGTACTGCCTCCATCCCATAAACCAAGGAATACGGCATTGCCCCAGTAGAAGTTCGCATCGAGGTTCTGTATCCGTGCAGGGCAAAAGGCAACATCTCATGCCAATCTTTGTATGACACTGTCATCTTTTGAACAATCTTCTTAATATTCTTATTCGCAGCATCTACAGCCCCATGCATCTTTGGCCGATAAGGGGTAGAGTTATGATGCTGGATCTTGAAGTCCTCGCACATTTCCTGCATCATCTTATTGTTCAGATTGGTACCATTGTCAGTAATGATCTTCCTGGGGAGTCCGTATCGACAAATCAGCTCCTTCTTTATGAATCTAACTACCACATTCCTTGTGACATTAGTATAAGAAGTTGCTTCGACCCATTTGGTGAAGTAATCTATCACCACAAGAATAAAGCGGTGACCATTCGACACTTTGGGTTCGATGACCCCAATGACATCTATTCCCCACATTGAAAAAGGCCAATGGGTAGACATAACATTCAGAGGATGTGGCGGAACATTGACATTGTCCGTGTATGCCTGACATTTATGACACGTCCTTACATGGGCACAACAATCACTCTCTATGGTGAGCCAGTAATAATCAGCCCTAAGGATTTTTCTTGCCATAGCATGCCCATTGGCATGTGTCCCAAAGGAACCCTCGTGGATCTCCTCAATCATGAAGTTCGCCTCTTTGGCATCTACGCATCGTAGGAGGGTCATGTCGTGGTTTCGTTTGTATAGGATGGTACCACTTACAAAGAAACCAGTAGCCAATCTCCTCAACGTCCTTTTGTCATTATCAGAAATTCCTGGTGGGTATTCTTTGTTCTCGACATACTGTTTGATGTCGAAATACCACGGTTTCCCATCCCGCTCTTCCTCTATTGCATAACAATATGCCGGCCTGCCTTGAGATTTGAATTCGATGTACGGAAGATCCCCGTGTGGGGCAAGTTGAAACATGGATGCCAAGGTGGCTAAAGCATCAGCCATTTGATTCTCTTCCCGAGGTATGTGGTGGAAGGAAATGTCGTCAAAGTACTTGGCTAACCTTAAGATGTGAGTTTGATAGGGTATCAACTTCGGATCCCTAGTTTCCCATTCTCCTTTCAACTGGCGTATCACCAAAGCTGAGTCTCCATACACCTTGAGTAGTTTTACATCAAAATCAATGGCCTCCTGAACCCCGATGGCGCATGCTTCGTACTCGGCCATATTATTGGTACAATCAAAACCTAGCCTAGCCGTGAAAGGAATACACTGATCATCCGGGGATACAAGGACTGCCCCTACTCCGTGGCCCAAAGCATTAGATTCCCCATCGAAGCAAACAATCCATTTGTCTATGTCCTCGTGCGTTCGCTTCTCTTCAAACAGGGCCATGATATCTTCATCTGGGAAGTCGGGTGCATCGGCCGATAATCCTGGAGGGGTTGCTGGGCCAAATAATCAGCTAAGGCACTTCCCTTTACCGCCTTTTGGGTGACGTAAACGATATCGAATTCAAATAATAGTACCTGCCACCTAGCGATTCGTCCTGTGAGGGCCGGTTTCTCAAAGATGTATTTCACGGGATCCATTTTGGAAATAAGCCACGTGGTATGGCTGAGCATGTACTGCCTAAGCCGATGTGATGCCCATACCAGAGCACAACACGTCCTTTCCAACATAGAGTAATTCATCTCACATGCGGTAAACTTCTTGCTCAGATAGTAGATGGCTTGCTCCTTTTTCCCAGAATCATCATGCTGACCCAACACGCACCCCATAGACTCGTCCAACACGGTCATGTACAGGAAAAAAGGTCTTCCTGTTATAGGTGGCATGAGCACCGGGGGATTTGCGAGACTCTGTTTGATCTTCTCGAAGGCCTCTTAGCAGTCACTGTTCCACAGGACCACCTGGTTCTTACGTAATAGCTAAAAAATGGGCTCACAGGTAGGGGTGAGTTGCGAGATAAATCTCGCGATATAATTCAACCTGCCCAAAAACCCCCAAACCTGCTTCTCCGTGCGTGGTTCCGGCATTTCAAGGATGGCCTTCACTTTATCGGGATCTATCTCTATCCCTTTCTGACTTACGATAAATCCTAGCAGCTTCCCCGACTTCACCCCAAAGGTGCATTTGGTTGGGTTTAGTTTTAATTGGTATTTCCGCAACCTTCCAAACAGCTTACGCAGATTGACAAGGTGTTCGTCCTCAGTCCGAGACTTGGCAATCATGTCATCTACGTAGACCTCTATTTCCTTATGCATCATATCATGGAACAACGCCACCATGGCACGCTGATAGGTTGCCCCAACATTTTTCAGCCCGAAGGCCATCACTTTATAGCAGAATGTCCCCCATAGGGTGACGAAAGTGGTCTTCTCTACATCTTCGGGTGCCATCTTTATTTGATTATACCCCGAGAAACCATCCATAAATGAGAAAAGGGCGAATTTGGCTGTATTATCTACCAATATATCAATGTGTGGCAGGGGAAAATTGTCTTTAGGACTGGCTCGGTTCAAGTCCCGGTAGTCTACACACATTCGAACCTTGCCGTCCTTTTTAGGGACTGGGACAATGTTGGCCACCCATTCTGGGTACCGAGCCACAGCTAAAAACCCTGCGTCAAATTGCTTCCTTACTTCTTCTTTAATTTTTAAAGACATCTCGGGTCTCATTCTTCGTAACTTTTGCTTAACCGGGGAAGACCCAGGATTCAAAGGCAACTTATGTTGCACAATGTCGGAATCCAGACCGGGCATGTCTTGATATGACCATGCAAAGACATCTTGATACTCTTCAAGAAGGGTTATCAAGCCTTGACGGATAGGCGCGGTCATACCGGTTCCTACCTTTACTTCTTTCTTTTCCTCCGTGGTCCCCAAGTTTACCAATTCGATTTCTTCTTGGTGAGGCTTCATTTCACGTTCTTCCTGAGCGACCAACCTCTCCAACTCTGGCGACAAGACGTCCTCTTTCTCTTCCTCGTTTATCGTTTGGCTTATATCTCGATCGAAATTGATTGTCAAACCCTCGTTGTTAGGATCCTCAAAGAATCGACCCTCATATCTATACCAAACAAGACAAAAGAAACAAAAACACACAAAATGATATGAGAAAAGGTGGAACTGCAAGAACAGATGAAACAAGATCTCTTTGTTTATTTAATAAGGTAGGTTTCACAAAACAAAAGAGAAAGGAAATCTATAGGCTCTAATTACATTGAATCAGCGGTATAAACTTCTGACTGGCTTATCACACGCCAGTTCCCCACTTAGGAATCGGGGTGGCATGGTTGCACAAAACTTGGTGGGTCTTGAGGGAACTCCTCTTCTATTGCGGCCACCTCCTCCTCGGACACCATTCCAGCGCTGGTGAAACACTGGCTAATACGGTCGGGCCATACCCTATCCGCCCGAAATCTTGACGGCACGTTCCTCCTCCCCGGCATCCCGGGTTCATACCCTAATCCATACTTGTATGGATTTCCCTTGATATCGACCACGTCGGCATTCCCGAGGCAGTCCTTGCCTAGACCCATTCCGGGCTCAAATCCATTCTTGAGCATAACACGCGCCACCATTATGGCTGCTTTGGAGAGAGAAGGTAGCGACGGACTTGGTTCCACAGAGGCGCAGCTCACCACCTCAAAGGATTGGAAGGCCGTTTCCAATGATTCTTCTGCCGCTTCTACGTACGGTGCGGAGGAGGGGTAGCTCACTAACATATCCTCTTCACCCGACACTATCACTAAAAGTCCACCCACTATGAACTTCAATTTCTGGTGAAGCGTTGAAGGGACCACTCCCAGGGCATGAATCCAAGGTCTTCCCAAGAGGCAGCTATAGGCGGGATTTATATCTATTACTTGAAACACCACATTGCAAGTGTGGGGGCCTATCTGAATGGGAATGTCGATTTCCCCCATCACTTCCCGCCGAGTACCATCAAAGGCTCGCACCACCATCGAGCTCGGTTTTAAACGTGACGCACTAAAAGGAAGCTTTTCCAAAGTGGTCTTCGGCATTACATTTAAACTCGATCCATTGTCGATAAGTACCTTTGCGACAACGTGGTCCATACATCTCACCGACACATGTAGAGCCTTGTTGTGTCCTCTCCCCTCAACGGGAATCTCTTCTTCCGCAAACGCGATATAATTGTTGGTGGTTATATGATTAACGATGCCTTCGAAACCCTCCACTGAGATATCATGTGCTACATGGGCATCGTTAAGGACCTTCATCAACAGCGCACGATGAGGCTCGGAGTTTATGAGTAGTTCAAGCAAAGAGATCCTTGCTGGAGTTTTATTCAGTTGCTCGACTACCTTAAACTCGCTTTGTTGGATGAGGCGGAGGAACTCATGGGCCTCTTCTAAAGTCACTGTTTTTCCTTGAAGTCCTTCTTTCTTTTTGGCCCCTCTTACCACTGGAGGATCTACTTCTTTCGAGGGGCTGGCTATGTCTGTGGGCTCTTGGACCATGGGCGCTTTCCCTTTGGAGGGAAATTCCGCCGGGTGAGGGGAAGTGAACACCCGACCACTGCAGGTTACGCCACTGAGGCCGGTGATGTTGGTTACCTTAGCTGATAGGGAGTCAATTTCGGTTGCAACTCTTTCGCTGGACGCGGGAGGGGTATACTTCCACGGAAAGGCCTTATTACTTTGATATGCAAATGACGTTGGCTTGGGCGCCGCCCGGGGGTATATGGGTGTGGAGCCGGTCCTTTTTCTAGTAAAACATATCACTAGGGCCTTGGGGGTTATAGGAACCTTCTTCTCTTCCGACTGCATGCAAATTTGTGGTTCTTCCCTCCCTCCTATGGACACTTCAAGCTGCCCCCAGTCCATGAGCTGCTGAAGCAATTCTTCTACCGCGGGACAGGTTTCCATGTCGTGCGACTCCCTGAGGTGAAACAAACATTCGTCCCTTTCACCTCCGCCATGGGAGACCATGCACACCGATTGCAGTGATTGATAGATGAAATGTCTAGAAATAGCTACCTCTCCTAATCTCTTTGCCCGCGATGGCCCATCCTCTTCGACGGCGTTCATGCTAGCCCCTCCATGACTAGCTAGCGGGTTGGTTTTAACATTTGGGCCTTCCTCTTGAAACGATAGCCAACTGGCACTGATTAGGTGTCGTACCTTATATTTGAATGGGAGGCAGGAGTCAATGTTGTGTCCGAGAACTCCACTATGGTACGCACACTTGGCACCCGGGTCATACCACTTGGGGTAGGGTGGCTGGAGGACCTTCCCGGGTATGGCCACCACCAAATGATTCTCCAATAATGAAGGCCATAACTTGGAGTATGCCATGGGAATAGGAGGGAAGTTGTCTTTCGGGGCGGGTGTTGTGCATATCTATAAGTCGCGCCGGGGGCTGTATTATTAACTGGCCGGGGTGCGGCTGGAGCTGTGCGTTGTGCCGGCGCTCTTTCTGCTGCGAGTGGTCCTTTTACTTGAGTCGGGAGGGAATTCCCAGCTCGGATTAAAAAATTTGGGGATTGGGTTGGTATGAGCTTTGGATATTTTGGGGTGCTTTCATCCACGTCGGGGCGGTGGTGACCGTGTGGGCGTCTCCTTCCTTTTTCCTCGCGCCCACTACTGGGGCTCTTCTGTTGTTGTTGGGGGCCATATTGGCAGCATATTTGAACTTGCCTTTCGTAGTCCGGATTCAATCCTTTCTCCGGCGAAGACGAGATCCGCAAAGTAGCTGGCATGTAGCCTATAAGCTTTTCATAGTAGAACGTGGGTAACGTATCTACCATAATTGTGATCATCTCCCTCTCCGTCATGGGCATCTCCATCTTTGGGCATATTCCTTAACGGACTCATGCTCTCGCTTAGTCATACTCTGAAGTTGGTTCCGATCGGGAGCCATGTCCGTATTGTACTGGTACTGCCTAATGAAGGCAGTTGCCAAGTCCTTCCACGATCGGATCTGGGAAGCTTCCAGATTGGTATACCATGCTATAGCTGCTCCGGCCAAGCTGTCTTGAAAGAAATGGACCCAACAACTTTTCGTCCGCAGAATACACCCCCATCTTTCGGCAATACATCCGGAGATGCCCTTTTGGACATGTCGTCCCTTTGTACTTATCAAAGTCTGGTACTTTGAACTTGGGAGGGATGTCAATGTTGGGCACGAGACATAAATCCGCCAAATCCGAGAATGGGTAATTGCCAAGGCCCTCGACTGCTCTTAACCTCTCTTCAAGCGCCTCCATCTTCCCCTTATCTTCCGCGAAGGGAACAGATTCTTTTACAGGTGTGGGTGAAGCCGGGGATATGGCAAACTATGTTCGGTTGGGGCAGTTCATGGGGGGACGGATCTTTGAGGTGGAGCAGGGGGCCAAGATGGGTATCTCCTTCCTCATCGTCTTGCCCGGGATAGTCGTCATAAGGTGGGAGTTGCCCCTCGAAAGTAGGGGCTTGGCTTAAATCTTCCGCGGGTGGCACGGGGGGTGAAGTCCAGAGGCAAGCCATAAGGATAAGCTTGCGGACTATTACCTTCGACCAAACACGGCCGTGTTTCTGTCTCGGCCCGGATTTAGGCGGGCTGCAGCACCGGCTCCGCTTCCCTAACCGTACTGGATGCGGTTGTCGTGGCTTTATCCTCTATAGTTTTCTGGAGTTTTAACATGACCTCCGAGATGGAAGCCATTTGATTCTTTTAAAGCCGATAGATCGGCCTTCATCTGTTCCTGCACGCCCTCTTCATTATCCATTTTTTCTGGATCGAGTGTTATAGGGGTGCCTTGGTGTTTTCTT
>NW_021143769.1:0-20388 GCF_004193775.1 Glycine soja | reverse complement strand
GCTATCAAATTACCCCATTGCCTTCCCTACTGTATTGTGTGGCATTATGTTGAGTCAGCATCCCAATATGTTAAACTACACTGACTCGGTGATAAAGAGAGAATCTCCTCTATCCCTGCATTACAAACTGTTGAGGGGACACATGTCCCAGACATTGTCTCGACATCAGGGAAAGCTGCTGCTTCAGGTGCTGTGTCCAAGGATGCTCTGATTGCTGAACTCAAGGACACATGCAAGGTGCTGGAAGCAACCATCAAAGCCACCACAGAGAAGAAAATGGAGCTGGAACGGCTGATCGAAAGGCTCTCAGAGAGTGGCATTGATGATGAAGAAGCAGCTGAGGAAGAAGGAGAAGCAGCTGAAGAAGAAGAAGAAGCTGCTGAGGAAGAGGAAGATGCAGCAGAAGAGACAGAATCAGATGATGATTCTGAAGCCACCCCATGATCATCAGACCTTTATGTTTTTTGCTTTTACTGTTATTAGCTAAAGGGGCATGTCCCTTTGAACAATTGTTTACTATGGGTCTGTAATATTCGCACATTAATTTCATGCATCCTACTTTTGCCAAATTTATGTCTAAAAAGGGGGAGTAATAGTATTATGCTTGCTATTATGCATGATTATGTTGAATGTATGATGTATGGCAGTAGGATAGTAGGATACGATGTATGCATGATTCATGATCTTGAGGATACGGTGTATGCATGATTCATGATCTTGAGGATACGGTGTATGCATGATTCATGATTTTGAGGGGGAGTTGTATGAATATGATCTTGAGGGGGAGACTGCTGCTGATGATGACTGATGTAAGCTACTAGAAGATGTTGTAGTAAGAGCATGAAGACAGGGGGAGCAGATAGCGGATGTCACATGAGATGTCTCGACATCCTGGAAAAGACTAGTAGCTGATAGAAGATGCTGCAGTAAGCATGAAGACAGGGGGAGCAGAAGCAGAAAGCTGATGTCACGAGAGATGTCTTGACATCCTGGAGAAGACTTGTAGATTTGCAACTTGAAGAATTTCCGCTGTGCTTGATTACTCTGATAATGGAAGTTGCTGATCCCACTTGCATAACTGCTCGTACCTGCTCAGGAAGTGTCTAAGTATGTTTTAGACAAAATTTGCCAAAGGGGGAGATTGTTAGTGCTTAGCTCTACTGAGTGTTTAAAAGGTTGGCTAAGATTTTGTTAAAACATAAGCACTTAGACAATGAAGGAAAGCTGGAGTTGCTGCACATGATGTCCAACGTTATGTCAAGGAATAAGATCGGGCTGCACAATGCACAAGGCAAGATAAAATGTCAAATGAAGAATTGAAGTTGCAGGATCCACGATGTCGGATACAATGTCCTGACATCCTGCTCGAGAATACTGGAGTTGCTGTGCAATGCAAGATAAAAGTCAAGTGCAGAAGTGAAGCTGCAGGATCCACGATGTCGGACACGATGTCCTGACATCCGGCCCGAAAATACTGGACATATAAATCTGTTATATCTTTAACAGATTATTGTGCAGTTAGCAAGAGATTAGAAGATCTATCTTTAGGAACGAATTAAAAGATCATTAAAGTTCGAATTTCAAAGTAGAAGAGTTCGTTCAGGGATTAAAGGTTAAAGATTAAAGATTCAAACTAAAAGATCAAAAGTTATCTTTTAGTTCTTTAACTGCAGATTTTTTCAGAAGAAGATAGATCTCCTCCAGCATCAAGCCGTTGCAGCCCAGAAACGCAAATTGCTATATAATCATGGAGGCTGCACGAGTTCTGTACCAAGTCCGGGATTGAAGAGTTATTTAGTGAGTTTTGGGACTTGAGTGATTTGTGAGCCACCTTGATGGTACCCTAACATCAAGTGTTGGACCTATGTGTGTAGAGTTGATCTCTTGTGTCTAGAGTTGATCTCTAGTGTGTAGAGTTGATCTCTTTTGTTCAGAGTTGATCTCTGGTGTGTCTTTGATTTGATTGTAAACACGGGAGTGTGAGTGAGAGGGAGTGAGCAGAGGTTCTCATATCTAAGAGTGGCTCTTAGGTAGAGATCGCACGGGTAGTGGTTAGGTGAGAAGGTTGTAAACAGGGGCTGTTAGACCTTGAACTAACACTATTGAGAGTGGATTTCCTCCCTGGCTTGGAAGCCCCCAGATGTAGGTGAGGTTGCACCGAACTGGGTAAACAATTCTCTTGTGTTATTTACTTGTTTAATCTGTTCATACGGACACATATAATCTGCATGTTCTGAAGCGTGATGTCGTGACATCCGGTACGACATCTGTCCCCTGGTATCAGAATTTCAATCTTCTTCCAGAGTCTTCCTCGCGCTTAGCTTATGAGTGTTACGCTTAGTAGACGCTCACTAAACCAGCAGATTGGCTTAGTGAGAGGGTGAAAACAAAACTTTTCAAAGCTTGCCTAATTAACCTGAAATTGAGAGAAAATGATTATTAAACACACAAAATGGAAGTTCTAAGTATTTATTACCTATACTTAACAGAAAATACTTATAACACTACAAAATAACCATAAATTGGAAGATTTTGATACAATTTATACAAGTTTTATACACAAAAGTTAGTCGTTTTCACCGACTAACACCACCCTACTTCCATCTGTGTGTAATAATTTTAGGCAATTTTCCCTAAGGATAGTGAGTGCTTTTTTGGGAACCTTAAATGAGATCATCCAAACTCTCTTAGGATCCGCCTAGTTTACATTTCTTGCACTTTAATTTCTTGCTTATTTACATAGCTTATTTTCTTTACTAGTCTCGCCTAGTTTATCTTGTTGTTGCATAATACTTTCTTCTTGCCTATCATGCTTATCTTGAGTTCTTTTAAATACTATCTTTTACCTTTTGCAAACCCCCAACAAGAAAGAACCACAACTTAGGAACCAATATGAGTCATCATTCATCTAGTGTTAATGGTGAGGGTACTAGTCATAAGGAACCTCTATCTAGAATCTTAGATGAGTTGAGTTCCCTCAAGTTATGGAAAGAAAAACTAGAAAGAAAAGAAAAAGGAAAAGAGAGGGTAGAAATAAATCAATATGAAAGGGAACAAATAAGGGAAGAAGAAAGAACGAAAATACTAAAAAAGTTTAAAAAAAAAAGGAAAAACATGCCTCCTATAGTAGTCATGACTCTTGCAAGAGCCTAAGTGAAGAACTTCATGACTATTATGAAGGAAGGCATAGGTCATATCTTAGACCTCACTCCCATAGGAGAGAAAAGGAAAGAAAGCCTCAAAAGGCTAACATTAACCTCTCATACTTCCATGGGAAGGACAACATAAAGGCTTACTTAGATTGGGAAATAAGGGTAGAACAACAACTTAAAAGGAAGTATACTTCAAAATCTTATGGCTCTCACTCATATCCAAAGAAAGACCAAGGTCAAGGCATCTTAGGGGCAACACGTTCTAAGCCCAAAGATGATAAGGGGAAGACAATAGAAAAGCAACCCCCTAAGGCTAGTATGCAAGAGAAGACTAGCTCTATAAAGTGCTTTAAATGTATTGGAAAAGGACACATTACTTCTCAATGCCCCACCAAGAAAATCATGATTATGAGGGGTCAAGACATTTATAGTAGCCAAGATGAGGCTACTACTTCACCTTCATCTAGTGAAAGTGAAGAAGCAAAAGGGGAAGAATCTAGTGAAGAAATCTATCCCCAAGGAGAAGGACAACCTTTAATGGTTAAGGACGAGTGTAAGCAGGTAAGTGTCTCCTCCAAGAGGTTAGCTAAGAAGGAAAGTCATTTTGTAATGAAGACAAAAATTAAAGAAACTTCCTCTCTTAGACAACCTCTACATATTCTTCTTTGTAAAAAGACACTTGTTAGCATTGTCACACCTCTTGGGCTTGAGGTTATTCCTCAAGTAAAGAAGTTGTTGGATGAGGGTTTGGTTCGTAAGAGCTTAAATCCTTGTGCTTTGTTGGTGCCAAAAATAGGTATTATTAGGCACCAAATCCCTAAAATAAGTGATATGATGAATGTGTTGAGTGTTGCAACCCTCTTTTGTAAAATCACTCATGCACCCAACATCTTCATGATTCATGCACATAGGAACTCATTGGGTAGGTTTGTTCTTATTTTTGGTTTTAATACAAACCTAGGTGCTCATATGGGACATCTTAGGTTTGTCGTACTTTTTTGTAGGAATAATCTACATGAAAATATAGAAAAAAGTATGTTTTATTGCATTACTTTCCTTAATTTTTTAAATAGTGATCAAAGGGTTCCCATGAGCCCTAAGAGAATAAAGGTCGTCATTCTTGATTGACCCACTCCACCAAGTATAAGGGAAATCTAGGGTTTCCATGACTTAACAAACTTTTACAAAAGGTTTGTCCCATATTTTTCTATACTTGTAGCACCACTCATTGAGTTGGTGAGGAACCATGTTCCCTCATGGGAAAATTCCCAAGAAAGGGGTTTTCAGACCTTACCCTACTCTAACATACACAACACCACTAATATATATGTTTTTATTCTTTTTACAGGTGTCAAGGGAAGGAGCCTAGAGTATCAAGAACCTCAGGATTTGAGGTCAAATCCTTTCCAAGGGGGAGAGGATGATGCAATCCTACCTCCCAAGGGTAATGGATAGAAGACTCCAAGAGGATTGGGCTAGAGCTGCTAAAGAAGGCCCTAAGGTTCTCATGAACCTCAAAGTAGATTTTTAAGCTCATGGGCCAAGGTTGGGTCCACTCTTCTTTGTAAATATTGGAATATGTTTTTTCTTCTTTTGGGCCTTGTATTTTGGTCATTCTAGTAGTATAGGGTTTTAACCTTGTATTTCAGGGCATTTTGAGTAGTCTTTGTAGTAGAGACTTTTTGTATTTAAATGTATTTTTGGCATGAGGGTGAGCTTAACTATTATAGGGGGTGTAAGTTCCTAAGATCTAGCTTCTCATCTCAAGGAGGTGAGCTTAGATATTAGAGGGGTTTGTGTAGCTAAGCTCTAGCTTCTCTAGGAATCTTCTCAAGGAAGCTTATCAAGGAAGCTTCTCAAGGAGGTGAGCTTAGTTATTAGAGGGGTATGTGTAGCTAAGCTCTAACTTCTCAAGGAAACTTCTCAAAGAAGCTTCTCAAGGAAGTTTCTTAAGGAAGCTTCTCAAGGAAGCTACCTAGGCTATAAATAGAAGCATGTGTAACACTTGTTGTAACTTTGATGAATGAGAGTCTTGTGAGACACACTTCAAAGTTCAACTTCTCTCCCTCTTTTCCTCCTTCAATTTTGTGCTCCCCCCCTCTCTCTTTCTTTTCCTCCATTGAAGCTTCCTCTCTAAGCTTCTTATCCAAGACAATCTCGTGGTTGTGAAGCTCCTTCTTCCATGGCTTATTCCCTAGTGGATGACGCCTCCTCTCACCTCTTCTCCTTTATATTCCGTTGCATCTCCATGGTGGAAAATCACCATTGAAGGACCTCATTGAAGCTCAAAGCAAAGATCCAGTCTCCATAGAAGCTTCACAAGCAAGCTTCCATCAGAACTGTAGATGTCAATATAAAGACGCGTAATCTCTTTTACGAAGTTGGTCCTGGATGCTTAACAACAACTCATGAAATCATCAATAATTTATACTTTTGTAAACATCAAAATTCAAGGTATGGTAGGTCGTCCAATGATGAGTGGATCATCCTAACCTAACATGATTTAGTTTTCTTATTTTTGTGTTTTGTGATTCTGATTTTTGTAATTCCTTATTGATTTTGTTTTATGATTATCCCTAATTTGTTGTCTTGAAAATTGAAAATGTAGAGTTGAACTAGATTACTGGATACCCCTTATTGATTCTACAAGATTGACATTAGTGTTGTGAGGATTACTTGGCTCTTTTCTGCCTTTTGAGCATATGCATTCATGATTCAACTTTTAAGCATTTATTTATTTGATTATTGAATATAATTATCAAACTTGATCAAATTAGAAACATTGATCAAACTTCCCTTTGGTGCTGCAAATAATGTATTTTCTTCATTAGTTGGTTTACAATTTATGTGGAGCCTTTATGCCTGAAGCAAATGTATTTCATCATTAGTTGGCTTATTGTTTTTGTTTTTTGTTCTCATCTTTTCTTTATTATAAAATAGAATCTAAAACTTTGAAGATCCATTTTTCATTTTTTTCTTGTGATTTTGTGTTTTTATATTGTTCGAATCACTCATTGTCTAGAACACCCTCTTATATTCTTCAATCACTTTCAACGGGTCGAACACTTGAACTTCACGAGATTCTCCATCTGGGTCTGCTTAATTGTTCTTCATAACATGGAATCTTGTGTTTTTTTTATTTTATTGTAATTGTGATATGAGATAGCATGGTATCCATTGATTAATTTTCTTGAAATTGATTGCGATATGGTAAAGTTTCTAATGTGTCAAGCTATTGGATAACTATAGTTTCCATTAATTGGTTTGTTTGAAGTTTGATTGTGAAATGGTAAAGTTTCTCATGTGTGCAACTATGTGAGATAGCAATAGTATCCATCAATGAAAACAGATTTTAATGAATGTTAGTGCATTAGTTTAATTTGAATGCATATTTAATAATTACTTGTTGTCATACATAGGAAAATGCTACATAGAAAAGTTGGATCAAGCTCATGACACTCATTGATGAGAATCATGAAACTGGCCAAATACAGGCTAAAGGCCCAAGTGGAGAAGGACGAAGACCCAAGTGGAGAAGGACAAAGCCCCCGAGTGGAGAAGGATGAAGGCCCAAGTGGAGAAGGATGAAGGCCCAGAGGCAGAGACACTAGCAAGACTATTAATTGTTGCTGAAGGCCCAAACTAATTTAAAAAGCCCCCGAGTGGAGAAGGATGAAGGCCCAGAGGCAGAGACACTATCAAGACTATTAATTGTTGCTGAAGGCCCAAACTAATTTGAAGGCCCAAGTTAAATAAGTTTTTAGTTATAATTTATTTTTATTGTAATTTTGGCCCAAACTGTTTAGAAGACCCATGTCTATTTTCATCTTTTTGTTCAACTACACTATAAGTATTGGTTTTTGTTTTGAATAAAAAAGAAACTTTTGGCATTTTGATAAATTTTGGTGAGAGTTTCTCTCTGGGTTCCTTGTTGAACCAATTATCAGACTTATCAAGGTAATCCTTGTGGCGTCTACCCAGACTTATCTTCCTTCACGGGAAGTGGCGTCTACCCAGACTTATCTTCCTTCACCGGAAGTGGCGTCTACCCGGACTTATCTTCCTTCATTGGAAGTGGCGTCATCCAAAACCTCCGTAGCCTGTATCAAACGATCCGCTCCTACTCAGTTTCACATCATCTGGTATAAGAGCTTCAGCTCTTGATACAAGTTCTATCCTATCCTATTATTTTTCTTTGTAATTTATCTAGGTTCGTGTTTAGTCCTTGTTTTGTTATTTGCGTTTTTGTTTACATCTTGTTTCGTTCTTGTTTGTGTCTTGTGTTCTGTTATTTGCGTTCTTGTTCTTGTCACGTTCTTGTTCTTGTTTCTTGTGTCTTTCACACTTTGTGTAAAAAAAAAAGGTTGCAGAAATTTTGAAAAAAAAAAAGTGGGCGTTTGATCTTTGAACACGAAATTGAGGCATTTAGAGATGTTTTTTTGGAAAGAAAATCATGGAACAAATCCCCTTATCTAGATTCTCCTCTGAATTCTGAGCGTTTTGATATATAGTGGGCCTCAAACGGACAACCGTAGCAAAAGTTATGAGCATTTGAAGTTTACTTGTCATATCTGTTATCTTATCTGTTATCCTATCTGTTATCTTATTTGTTATCATATCTGTTATCCAAATTAAATCTAATTTGTTATCCAAATCTGATCTATTAACCAAATCAAATCAAATCAAATTTTTTTATCCAAATCAGATTCAGACATCCGAATAAAAAGTTATTGTCATTGGAAAGTGCTCAGAGCTTCTGTTCTGAATTTCGAGCGTCTCGATACACTACGTGACACACTCGGACATTCGCATAAAAAGTAATTGTCATTTGATTTTGCTCAGAGCTTCTTTTCTGAATTTCGAGCGTCTCGATACACAATGGTACACAATCGGACATCCGAAATAAAATTTATTGTCGTTTTATTTTGCTTAGAGCTTCTTTTTTGAATTATGAGCGTCTCGATACACTACGGGACATAATCGGACATCCGAAATAAAATTTATTGTCGTTTGATTTTGCTCAGAGCTTCTTTTCTGAATTTCGAGCGTCTCGATACACTACGGGACACAATCGGACATCCGAGTAAAAAGTTATTGTCGTTACAGTTTGCTCAGAGCTTCTTTTCTGAATTTCGAGCGTGTCGATACACTAAGGGACACAATTGGACATCTGAGTAAAAAGTTATTGTCGTTACAGTTTGCTCAAAGCTTCTATTCTAAATTTCGAGCGTCTCGATATACTACAGGACACAATCAGACATCCGAGTAAAAAGTTATTCTCGTTTGATTTTGCTCAGAGCTTCTTTTCTGAATATCGAGCGTCTCGATACACTACGGGACACAATCGAACATCCGAAATAAAATTTATTGTCGTTTGATTTTGCTCAGAGTTTCTTTTCTGAATTTCGAGCGTCTCGATACACTACGGGACACAATCGGAAGTCCGAAATAAAATTTATTGTCGTTAGATTTTGCTCAGAGCTTCTTTTCTAAATTTCGAGCGTCTCGATACACTACGTGACACAATCGCACATCCGAGTAAAAAGTTATTGTCGTTTGATTTTACTCAGAGCTTCTTTTCTGAATTTCGAGCGTCTCGATACACTACGGGACACAATCGGACATTCGAAATAAAATTTATTGTCGTTTGATTTTTCTCAGAGCTTCTTTTCTGAACTTCGAGCGTCTCGATACACTACGGGACATAATCGGACATCCGAAATAAAATTTATTGTCGTTTGATTTTGCTCAGAGCTTCTTTTCTAAATTTCGAGCGTCTCGATACACTACGGGACACAATCGGACATCCGAGTAAAAATTTATTGTCGTTACAGTTTGCTCAGAGCTTCTATTCTAAATTTCGAGCGTCTCGATATACAACGGGAGACAATCGGACATCCGAGTAAAAAGTTATTCTCATTTGAAATTGCTCAGAGCTTCTGTTATGAATTTCGAGCGTCTCGATACACTACGGGGCACAATCGGACATCCGAGTAAAAAGTTATTGTCTTTTGATTTTGCTCAGAGCTTCTGTTCTAAATTTTGAGCGTCTCGATACACTACGTGACACAATCGGTAATCTGAGTAAAAAGTTATTGTCGTTTGATTTTGCTCAGAGCTTCTTTTCTGAATTTCGAGCGTCTCGATACACTACGGGACACAATCGGACATCCGAAATAAAATTTATTGTCGTTTGATTTTGCTCAGAGCTTCTTTTCGGAATTTCGAGTGTCTCGATACACTACGGGACACAATCGGACATCCGAAAAAAAATTTATTGTCGTTTGATTTTGCTCAGAGCTTCTTTTCTAAATTTTGAGCGTCTCGATACACTACGGGACACAATCGGACATCCGAGTAAAAATTTATTGTCGTTACAGTTTGCTCAGAGCTTCTATTCTAAATTTCGAGCGTCTCGATATACAACGGGAGACAATCGGACATCCGAGTAAAAAGTTATTCTCATTTGAAATTGCTCAGAGCTTCTGTTATGAATTTCGAGCGTCTCGATACACTACGGGGCACAATCGGACATCCGAGTAAAAAGTTATTGTCGTTTGATTTTGCTCAGAGCTTCTGTTCTAAATTTTGAGCGTCTCGATACACTACGTGACACAATCGGTAATCTGAGTAAAAAGTTATTGTCGTTTGATTTTGCTCAGAGCTTCTTTTCTGAATTTCGAGCGTCTCGATACACTACGGGACACAATCGGACATCCGAAATAAAATTTATTGTCGTTTGATTTTGCTCAGAGCTTCTTTTCGGAATTTCGAGTGTCTCGATACACTACGGGACACAATCGGACATCCGAGTAAAAAGTTATTGTCGTTTGATTTTGCTCAGAGCTTCTTTTCGAAATTTTGAGCGTCTCCATACACTACGGGACACAATCGGACATTCGAGTAAAAAGTTATTGTCGTTACAGTTTGCTCAGAGCTTCTATTCTAAATTTCGAGCATCTCGATATACTACGGGACAAAATCGGACATCCGAGTAAAAAGTTATTGTCGTTACAGTTTGCTCAAAGCTTCTATTCTAAATTTCGAGCGTCTCGATATACAACGGGAGACAATCGGACATCCGAGTAAAAAGTTATTGTGGTTAGAAATTTCTTAGAGCTTCTGTTCTGAATTTCGAGCGTCTCGATATACTACGGGACACAATCAGACATCCGAACAAAACGTTAGTGTCATTTGAAATTGCTTAGAGCTTTTGTTCTGAATTTCGAGCGTCTCGATACACTAGGGGCACAATCGGACATCCGAGTAAAAAGTTATTGTCGTTTCATTTTGCTCAGAGCTTCTTTTCCGAATTTCGAGCGTCTCGATATACTACGGGACACAATCAGACATCCGAATAAAAAGTTATTGTCATTTGAAATTGCTCAGAGCTTATGTTCTAAATTTCTAGTGTCTCGATATATTACGGGGCACAATCGGACATCCGAGTAAAAAGTTATTGTCGTTACAGTTTGCTCAGAGCTTCTATTCTAAATATCGAGCGTCTCGATATACAAAGGGAGACAATCGGACATCCGAGTAAAAATTTATTGTCGTTACAGTTTGCTCAAAGCTTCTATTCTAAATTTCGAGCGTCTCGATATACTACGGGACACAATCAGACATCCGAATAAAAAGTTATTGTCATTGGAAATTGCTCAGAGCTTCTGTTCTGAATTTCGAGGGTCTCGATACACTACGTGACACAATCGGACATCCGAGAAAAAAGTTTTTCTCGTTTGATTTTGCTCAGAGCTTCTTTCCTGAATATCGAGCGTCTCGATACACTACGGGACACAATCGGACATCCGAAATAAAATTTATTGTCGTTTGATTTTGCTCAGAGTTTCTTTTCTGAATTTCGAGCGTCTCGATACACTACGGGACACAATCGGACATCCGAAATAAAATTTATTGTCGTTAGATTTTGCTCAGAGCTTCTTTTCTAAATTTCGAGCGTCTCGATACACTACGTGACACAATCGCACATCCAAGTAAAAAGTTATCGTCGTTTGATTTTACTCAGAGCTTCTTTTCTGAATTTCGAGCGTCTCGATACACTACGGGACACAATCGGACATCCGAAATAAAATTTATTGTCGTTTGATTTTTCTCAGAGCTTCTTTTCTGAACTTCGAGCGTCTCGATACACTACGGGACACAATCGGACATCCGAAATAAAATTTATTGTCGTTTGATTTTGCTCAGAGCTTCTTTTCTAAATTTCGAGGGTCTCGATACACTACGGGACACAATCGGACATCCGAATAAAAAGTTATTGTCGTTACAGTTTGCTCAGACCTTCTATTCTAAATTTCGAGCGTCTCGATATACTACAAGACAAAATCGGACATCCGAGTAAAAAGTTATTGTCGTTACAGTTTGCTCAGAGCTTCTATTCTAAATTTCGAGCGTCTCGATATACAACGGGAGACAATCGGACATCCGAGTAAAAAGTTATTGTCATTAGAAATTTCTTAGAGCTTCTGTTCTGAATTTCGAGCGTCTCGATATACTACGGGACACAATCAGACATCCGAACAAAACGTTAGTGTCATTCGAAATTGCTCAGAGCTTTTGTTCTGAATTTCGAGCGTCTCGATACACTAGGGGCACAATCGGACATCCGAGTAAAAAGTTATTGTCGTTTGATTTTGCTCAGAGCTTCTTTTCTGAATTTCGAGCGTCTCGATGTACTACGGGACACAATCAGACATCCGAATAAAAAGTTATTGTCATTTGAAATTGCTCAGAGCTTATGTTCTAAATTTCTAGCGTCTCGATACACTACGGGGCACAATCAAACATCCGAGTAAAAAGTTATTGTCGTTACAGTTTGCTCAGAGCTTCTATTCTAAATTTCGAGTGTCTCGATATACAAAGGGAGACAATCGGACATCCGAGTAAAAAGTTATTGTCATTAGAAATTTCTTAGAGCTTCTGTTCTGAAATTCGAGTATCTCGATATACTACGAGACACAATCAGACATCCGAATAAAAAGTTATTGTCATTGGAAAGTGCTCAGAGCTTCTGTTCTGAATTTCGAGCGTCTCGATACACTACGTGACACACTCGGACATCCGCGTAAAAAGTTATTGTCGTTTGATTTTGCTAAGAGCTTCTTTTCTGAATTTCGAGCGTCTCGATACACAACGGTACACAATCGGACATCCAAAATAAAATTTATTGTCGTTAGATTTTGCTCAGAGCATCTTTTCTAAATTTCGAGCGTCTCGATACACTACGTGACTCACTCGGACATCCGCGTAAAAAGTTATTGTCGTTTGATTTTGCTCAGAGCTTCTTTTCTGAATTTCGAGCGTCTCGATACACTACAGGACACAATCGGACATCCGAAATAAAATTTATTGTCGTTTTATTTTGCTTAGAGCTTCTATTCTGAATTTCGAGCGTCTCGATACACTACGGGACATAATCGGACATCCGAAATAAAATTTATTGTCGTTTGACTCTGCTCAGAGCTTCTTTTCTGAATTTTGAGCGTCTCGATACACTACGGGACACAATTGGACATCCGAGTAAAAAGTTATTGTCGTTACAGTTTGCTCAGAGCTTCTATTCTAAATTTCGAGCGTCTCGATATACAACGGGAGACAATCGGACATCCGAGTAAAAAGTTATTGTGGTTAGAAATTTCTTAGAGCTTCTGTTCTGAATTTCGAGCGTCTCGATATACTACGGGACACAATCAGACATCCGAACAAAACGTTAGTGTCATTTAAAATTGCTCAGAGCTTTTGTTCTAAATTTCGAGCGTCTCGATACACTACGTGACACAATCGGTAATCCGGGTAAAAAGTTATTGTCGTTTGACTTTGCTCAGAGCTTCTTTTCTGAATTTCGAGCGTCTCGATACACTAAGGGACACAATTGGACATCTGAGTAAAAAGTTATTGTCGTTTGATTTTACTTAGAGCTTCTGTTCTAAATTTCGAGCGTCTTGATATAATACGGGACACAATCGGTAATCCGAGTAAAAAGTTATTTTCGTTACAGTTTGCTTAGAGCTTCTATTCTAAATTTCGAGCGTATCGATATACAACCGGAGACAATCGGATATCCGAGTAAGAAGTTATTGTCGTTAGAAATTTCTAAGAGCTTCTGTTCTGAATTTCGTGCGTCTCGATATACTACGGGACACAATCAGACATCCGAATAAAAAGTTATTCTCATTTGAAATTGCTCAGAGCTTCTGTTATGAATTTCGAGCGTCTCGATACACTACGGGGCACAATCGGACATCCGAGTAAAAAGTTATTGTCGTTTGATTTTGCTCAGAGCTTCTGTTCTAAATTTTGAGCGTCTCGATACACTACGTGACACAATCGGTAATCTGAGTAAAAAGTTATTGTCGTTTGATTTTGCTCAGAGCTTCTTTTCTGAATTTCGAGCGTCTCGATACACTACGGGACACAATCGGACATCCGAAATAAAATTTATTGTCGTTTGATTTTGCTCAGAGCTTCTTTTCGGAATTTCGAGTGTCTCGATACACTACGGGACACAATCGGACATCCGAGTAAAAAGTTATTGTCGTTTGATTTTGCTCAGAGCTTCTTTTCTAAATTTTGAGCGTCTCCATACACTACGGGACACAATCGGACATTCGAGTAAAAAGTTATTGTCGTTACAGTTTGCTCAGAGCTTCTATTCTAAATTTCGAGCATCTCGATATACTACGGGACAAAATCGGACATCCGAGTAAAAAGTTATTGTCGTTACAGTTTGCTCAAAGCTTCTATTCTAAATTTCGAGCGTCTCGATATACAACGGGAGACAATCGGACATCCGAGTAAAAAGTTATTGTGGTTAGAAATTTCTTAGAGCTTCTGTTCTGAATTTCGAGCGTCTCGATATACTACGGGACACAATCAGACATCCGAACAAAACGTTAGTGTCATTTGAAATTGCTTAGAGCTTTTGTTCTGAATTTCGAGCGTCTCGATACACTAGGGGCACAATCGGACATCCGAGTAAAAAGTTATTGTCGTTTCATTTTGCTCAGAGCTTCTTTTCCGAATTTCGAGCGTCTCGATATACTACGGGACACAATCAGACATCCGAATAAAAAGTTATTGTCATTTGAAATTGCTCAGAGCTTATGTTCTAAATTTCTAGCGTCTCGATATACTACGGGGCACAATCGGACATCCGAGTAAAAAGTTATTGTCGTTACAGTTTGCTCAGAGCTTCTATTCTAAATATCGAGCGTCTCGATATACAACCGGAGACAATCGGATATCCGAGTAAGAAGTTATTGTCGTTAGAAATTTCTAAGAGCTTCTGTTCTGAATTTCGTGCGTCTCGATATACTACGGGACACAATCAGACATCCGAATAAAAAGTTATTCTCATTTGAAATTGCTCAGAGCTTCTGTTATGAATTTCGAGCGTCTCGATACATTACGAGGCACAATCGGACATCCGAGTAAAAATCTATTGTCGTTTGATTTTGCTCAGAGCTTCTATTCTAAATTTCGAGCGTCTCGATACACTACGTGACACAATCGGTAATCCGGGTAAAAATTTATTGTCGTTTGATTTTGCTCAGAGCTTCTATTCTAAATTTCGAGCGTCTCGATACACTACGTGACACAATCGGTAATCCGGGTAAAAAGTTATTGTCGTTTGACTTTGCTCAGAGCTTCTTTTCTGAATTTCGAGCGTCTCGATACACTACGAGACACAATCGGACATCCGAGTAAAAAGTTATTGTCGTTACAGTTTGCTCAGAGCTTCTTTTCTGAATTTCGAGCGTGTCGATACACTAAGGAACACAATTGGACATCTGAGTAAAAAGTTATTGTCGTTTGGTTTTGCTTAGAGCTTCTGTTCTAAATTTCGAGCGTCTCTATATAATACGGGACACAATCGGTAATCCGAGTAAAAAGTTATTTCATTACAGTTTGCTCAGAGCTTCTATTCTAAATTTCGAGCGTCTCGATATACAACCGGAGACAATCGGATCTCCGAGTAAGAAGTTATTGTCTTTAGAAATTTCTATGAGCTTCTGTTCTGAATTTCGTGCGTCTCGATATACTACGGGACACAATCAGACATCCGAATAAAAAGTTATTCTCCTTTGAAATTGCTCAGAGCTTCTGTTATGAATTTCGAGCGTCTCGATACACTACGGGGCACAATCGGACATCCGAGTAAAAATTTATTGTCGTTTGATTTTGCTCAGAGCTTCTATTCTAAATTTCGAGCGTCTCGATACACTACGTGACACAATCGGTAATCCGGGTAAGAAGTTATTGTCGTTTGATTTTGCTCAGAGCTTCTTTTCTGAATTTCGAGCGTCTCGATACAGTACGGGACACAATCGGACATCCGAAATAAAATTTATTGTCGTTTAATTTTGCTCAGAGCTTCTTTTCCGAATTTCGAGCGTCTCGATACACTACGGGACACAATCGGACATCCGAAATAAAATTTATTGCCGTTTGATTTTGCTCAGAGCTTCTTTTCTAAATTTCGAGCGTCTCGATACACTACGGGACACAATCGGACATCCGAATAAAAATTTATTGTCGTTTGATTTTGCTCAGAGCTTCTTTTCTAAATTTCGACCGTCTCGATACACTACGGGACACAATCGGACATCCGAGTAAAAAGTTATTGTCGTTACAGTTTGTTCAGAGCTTCTATTCTAAATTTCGAGCATCTCGATATACTACAGGACAAAATCGGACATCCGAGTAAAAAGTTATTGTCGTTACAGTTTGCTCAAAGCTTCTATTCTAAATTTCGAGCGTCTCGATATACAACAGGAGACAATCGGACATCCTAGTAAAAAGTTATTGTGGTTAGAAATTTCTTAGAGCTTCTGTTCTGAATTTCGAGCGTCTCGATATACTACGGGACACAATCAGACATCCGAACAAAACGTTAGTGTCATTTAAAATTGCTCAGAGCTTTTGTTTTGAATTTCGAGCGTCTCGGTACACTAGGGGCACAATCGGACATCCGAGTAAAAAGTTATTGTCGTTTGATTTTGCTCAGAGCTTCTTTTCTAAATTTCGAGCGTCTCGATATACAAAGGGAGACAATCGGACATCCGAGTAAAAAGTTATTGTCGTTACAGTTTTCTCAAAGCATCTATTCTAAATTTCGAGCGTCTCGATATACTACGGGACATAATCAGACATCCGAATAAAAAGTTATTGTCATTGGAAATTTCTCATAGCTTCTGTTCTGAATTTCGAGGGTCTCGATACACTATGTGACACAATCGGACATCCGAGTAAAAAGTTATTCTCGTTTCATTTTGCTCAGAGCTTCTTTTCCGAATTTCGAGCGTCTCGATATACTACGGGACACAATCAGACATCCGAATAAAAAGTTATTGTCATTTGAAATTGCTCAGAGCTTATGTTCTAAATTTCTAGCGTCTCGATATACTACGGGGCACAATCGGACATCCGAGTAAAAAGTTATTGTCGTTACAGTTTGCTCAGAGCTTCTATTCTAAATATCGAGCGTCTCGATATACAACCGGAGACAATCGGATATCCGAGTAAGAAGTTATTGTCGTTAGAAATTTCTAAGAGCTTCTGTTCTGAATTTCGTGCGTCTCGATATACTACGGGACACAATCAGACATCCGAATAAAAAGTTATTCTCATTTGAAATTGCTCAGAGCTTCTGTTATGAATTTCGAGCGTCTCGATACATTACGAGGCACAATCGGACATCCGAGTAAAAATCTATTGTCGTTTGATTTTGCTCAGAGCTTCTATTCTAAATTTCGAGCGTCTCGATACACTACGTGACACAATCGGTAATCCGGGTAAAAATTTATTGTCGTTTGATTTTGCTCAGAGCTTCTATTCTAAATTTCGAGCGTCTCGATACACTACGTGACACAATCGGTAATCCGGGTAAAAAGTTATTGTCGTTTGACTTTGCTCAGAGCTTCTTTTCTGAATTTCGAGCGTCTCGATACACTACGAGACACAATCGGACATCCGAGTAAAAAGTTATTGTCGTTACAGTTTGCTCAGAGCTTCTTTTCTGAATTTCGAGCGTGTCGATACACTAAGGAACACAATTGGACATCTGAGTAAAAAGTTATTGTCGTTTGGTTTTGCTTAGAGCTTCTGTTCTAAATTTCGAGCGTCTCTATATAATACGGGACACAATCGGTAATCCGAGTAAAAAGTTATTTTCATTACAGTTTGCTCAGAGCTTCTATTCTAAATTTCGAGCGTCTCGATATACAACCGGAGACAATCGGATCTCCGAGTAAGAAGTTATTGTCTTTAGAAATTTCTATGAGCTTCTGTTCTGAATTTCGTGCGTCTCGATATACTACGGGACACAATCAGACATCCGAATAAAAAGTTATTCTCCTTTGAAATTGCTCAGAGCTTCTGTTATGAATTTCGAGCGTCTCGATACACTACGGGGCACAATCGGACATCCGAGTAAAAATTTATTGTCGTTTGATTTTGCTCAGAGCTTCTATTCTAAATTTCGAGCGTCTCGATACACTACGTGACACAATCGGTAATCCGGGTAAGAAGTTATTGTCGTTTGATTTTGCTCAGAGCTTCTTTTCTGAATTTCGAGCGTCTCGATACAGTACGGGACACAATCGGACATCCGAAATAAAATTTATTGTCGTTTAATTTTGCTCAGAGCTTCTTTTCCGAATTTCGAGCGTCTCGATACACTACGGGACACAATCGGACATCCGAAATAAAATTTATTGCCGTTTGATTTTGCTCAGAGCTTCTTTTCTAAATTTCGAGCGTCTCGATACACTACGGGACACAATCGGACATCCGAATAAAAATTTATTGTCGTTTGATTTTGCTCAGAGCTTCTTTTCTAAATTTCGACCGTCTCGATACACTACGGGACACAATCGGACATCCGAGTAAAAAGTTATTGTCGTTACAGTTTGTTCAGAGCTTCTATTCTAAATTTCGAGCATCTCGATATACTACAGGACAAAATCGGACATCCGAGTAAAAAGTTATTGTCGTTACAGTTTGCTCAAAGCTTCTATTCTAAATTTCGAGCGTCTCGATATACAACAGGAGACAATCGGACATCCTAGTAAAAAGTTATTGTGGTTAGAAATTTCTTAGAGCTTCTGTTCTGAATTTCGAGCGTCTCGATATACTACGGGACACAATCAGACATCCGAACAAAACGTTAGTGTCATTTAAAATTGCTCAGAGCTTTTGTTTTGAATTTCGAGCGTCTCGGTACACTAGGGGCACAATCGGACATCCGAGTAAAAAGTTATTGTCGTTTGATTTTGCTCAGAGCTTCTTTTCTAAATTTCGAGCGTCTCGATATACAAAGGGAGACAATCGGACATCCGAGTAAAAAGTTATTGTCGTTACAGTTTTCTCAAAGCATCTATTCTAAATTTCGAGCGTCTCGATATACTACGGGACATAATCAGACATCCGAATAAAAAGTTATTGTCATTGGAAATTTCTCATAGCTTCTGTTCTGAATTTCGAGGGTCTCGATACACTATGTGACACAATCGGACATCCGAGTAAAAAGTTATTCTCGTTTGATTTTGCTCAGAGCTTCTTTTCTGAATATCGAGCGTCTCGATACACTACGGGACACAATCGGACATCCGAAATAAAATTTATTGTCGTTTGATTTTGCTCAGAGTTTCTTTTCTGAATTTCGAGCGTCTCGATACACTACGGGACACAATCAGACATTCGAAATAAAAATTATTGTCATTAGATTTTGCTCAGAGCTTCTTTTCTAAATTTCGAGCGTCTCGATACACGACGTGACACAATCGCACATCCAAGTAAAAAGTTATTGTCGTTTAATTTTGCTCAGAGCTTCTTTTCTGAATTTCGAGCGTCTCGATACACTACGGGACACAATCGGACATCCGAAATAAAATTTATTGTCGTTTTATTTTGCTCAGAGCTTCTTTTCTGAATTTCGAGCGTCTCGAGACACTATAGGACATAACCGGACATCCGAAATAAAATTTATTGTCGTTTGATTTTGCTCCTAGCTTCTTTTCTGAATTTTGAGCGTGTCGATACACTACGGGACACAATTGGACATCTGAGTAAAAAGTTATTGTCGTTAGAAATTTCTTAGAGCTTCTATTCTAAATTTCGAGCGTCTTGATATACTACGGGACACAATCGGACATCCGAGTAAAAAGTTATTGTCGTTAGAGTTTGCTCAGAGCTTGTATTATAAATTTCGAGCGTCTAGATATACAACGGGAAACAATCGGACATCCGAGTAAAAAGTTATTGTCGTTAGAAATTTCATAGAGCTTCTGTTCTAAATTTCGAGCGTCTCGATATACTACGGGACACAATCAGACATCCGAATAAAAAGTTATTGTCATTTGAAATTGCTTAGAGCTTCTATTCTAAATTTTGAGCGTCTCGATACACTACGGGGCACAATCGGACATCCGAGTAAAAAGTTATTGTCGTTTGGTTTTGCTCAGAGTTTCTGTTCTGAATTTCGAGCGTCTCGATATACTACGGGACACAATCGGTAATCCGAGTAAAAAGTTATTTTCGTTTGAATTTGCTCAGAGCTTCCGTTTTGAAATACAAGCGTCTCGATATATTACGGGATTCATTCATACATCCGAGTTATAAGTTATTGTCGTTTGATTTTGCTCAGAGCTTCTTTTCATATTTTCGAGCGTCTCGATACACTACGGGACACAATCGGACATCCGAAATAAAATTTATTGTCGTTTGATTTTGCTCAGAGCTTCTTTTCTGAATTTCGAGCGTCTCGATACACTACGGGACACAATCGGACATCCGAAATAAAATTTATTGTCATTTGATTTCGCTCAGAGCTTCTTTTCTGAATTTCGAGCGTCTCGATACACTACGGGACACAATCGGACATCCGAAATAAAATTTATTGTCCTTTGATTTTGCTCAGAGCTTCTTTTCTGAATTTCGAGCGTCTCGATACACTACGGGACACAATCGGACATCCGAGTAAAAATTTATTGTCGTTTGATTTTGCTCAGAGCTTCTTTTCTGAATTTCGAGCGTCTTGATACACTACAGGACACAATCGGACATCGGAAATAAAATTTATTGTCGTTTTATTTTGCTCAGAGCTTCTTTTCTGAATTTCGAGCGTCTCGATACACTACGAGACACAATCGGACATCCGAAAACAAATTTATTGTCGTTTGATTTTGCTCAGAGCTTCTTTTCTGAATTTCGAGCG
>NW_021143768.1:0-8392 GCF_004193775.1 Glycine soja | reverse complement strand
GTCCTCCACCTTCGAGTTTGGAGCCATGCGTAGTGATTGCTTTGTGCAATTCTCCATTCTCATCTTTTCGGAGCCCCATGAATTGCGTTTTCGTTCATGTGTCCTCCACCTTCGAGATTGGAGCCATGCGTAGTGATTGCTTAGTGCAATTCTCCATTCTTAACCCTTTTTCGGAGCCCCATGAATTGCGTTTTTGTTCATGTGTCCTACACCTTCGAGTTTGGAGCCATGCGTAGTGATTGCTTTGTGCAATTCTCCATTCTCAATCTTTTCGGAGCCCCATGAATTGCGTTTTTCGTTCATGTGTCCTCCACCTTCGAGATTGGAGCCATGCGTAGTGATTGCTTAGTGCAATTCTCCATTCTTAACCCTTTTTCGGAGCCCCATGAATTGTGTTTTCGTTCATGTGTCCTACACCTTCGAGTTTGGAGCCATGCGTAGTGATTGCTTAGTGTAATTCTCCATTCTCAACCCTTTTTCGGAGCACCATGAAATTGTGTTTTCGTTCATGTGTCCTCCAGCTTCGAGTTTGGAGCCATGCGTAGTGATTGCTTAGTTCAATTCTCCATTCTCAACCCTTTTTTCGGAGCCCCATGAATTGCGTTTTCGTTCATGGTGTCCTCCAGCTTCGAGTTTGGACCCATGCGTAGTGATTGCTTAGTGCAATTCTTCATTCTCAATCTTTTCGGAGCCCCAATGAATTGCGTTTTCGTTCATGTGTCCTCCACCTTCGAGTTTGGAGCCTTGCGTAGTGATTGCTTAGTGCAATTCTCCATTCTCAACCCTTTTTCGGAGCCCCATGAATTGTGTTTTCGTTCATGCGTCCTCCACCTTCGAGTTTGGAGCCATGCGTAGTGATTGCTTAGTGCAATTCTCCATTCTCAACCCTTTTTCGAGCCCCATGAATTGTGTTTTCGTTCATGTGTCCTCCACCTTCGAGTTTGGAGCCATGCGTAGTGATTGCTTAGTGCAATTCTCCATTCTCAATCTTTTCGGAGCCCCGTGAATTGCGTTTTCGTTCATGTGTCCTCCACCTTCGAGTTTGGAGCCATGCGTAGTGATTGCTTAGTGCAATTCTCTATTCTCATCCCTTTTTCGGAGCCCCAGGAATTGCGTTTTCGTTCATGTGTCCTCCACCTTCGAGTTTGGAGCCATGCGTAGTGATTTCTTAGTGCATTTCTACATTCTCAACCCTTTTTCGGAGCCCCAGGAATTGCGTTTTCGTTCATGTGTCCTCCACCTTCGAGTTTGGAGCCATGCGTAGTGATTGCTTAGTGCAATTCTCCATTCTCAATCTTTTCGGAGCCCCATGAATTGCGTTTTTCGTTCATGTTTCCTCCACCTTCGAGTTTGGAGCCATGCGTAGTGATTGCTTAGTGCAATTCTCCATTCTCAACCCTTTTTCGGAGCCCCATGAATTGCGTTTTCGTTCATGTGTCCTCCACCTTCGAGTTTGGAGCCATGCGTAGTGATTGCTTTGTGCAATTCTCCATTCTCAATCATTTCGGAGCCCCATGAATTGCGTTTTCGTTCATGTGTCCTCCACCTTCGAGATTGGAGCCATGCGTAGTGATTGCTTAGTGCAATTCTCCATTCTCAACCCTTTTTCGGAGCCCCATGAATTGCGTTTTCGTTCATGTGTCCTCCACCTTCGAGTTTGGAGCCATGCGTAGTGATTGCTTAGTGCAATTCTCCATTCTCAACCCTTTTTCGGAGCCCCAGGAATTGGCGTTTCGTTCATGTGTCCTCCACCTTCGAGTTTGGAGCCATGCGTAGTGATTGCTTAGTGAAATTCTACATTCTCAACCCTTTTTCGGAGCCCCAGGAATTGCGTTTTCGTTCATGTGTCCTCCACCTTCGAGTTTGGAGCCATGCGTAGTGATTGCTTAGTGCAATTCTCCATTCTCAATCTTTTCGGAGCCCCATGAATTGCGTTTTCGTGCATGTGTCCTCAACCTTCGAGTTTTGAGCTATGCGTAGTGATTTCTTAGTGCAATTCTCCATTCTCACCCTTTTTCGGAGCCCCATGAATTGCGTTTTCGTTCATGTGTCCTCCACCTTCGAGTTTGGAGCCATGCGTAGTGATTGCTTAGTGCAATTCTCCATTCTCAACCCTTTTTTCGGAGCCCCATGAATTGCGTTTTCGTTCATGTGTCCTCCACCTTCGAGTTTGGAGCCATGCGTAGTGATTGCTTAGTGCAATTCTCCATTCTCAACCCTTTTTCGGAGCCCCATGAATTCCGTTTTCGTTCATGTGTCCTCCACCTTCGAGTTTGGAGCCATGCGTAGTGATTGCTTAGTGCAATTCTCCATTCTCAATCTTTTTCGGAGCCCCATGAATTGCGTTTTCGTTCATGTGTCCTCCAGCTTCGAGTTTGGACCCATGCGTAGTGATTGCTTAGTGCAATTCTCCATTCTTAACCCTTTTTCGGAGCCCCATGAATTGCGTTTTTGTTCATGTGTCCTACACCTTCGAGTTTGGAGCCATGCGTAGTGATTGCTTAGTGCAATTCTCCATTCTCAACCCTTTTTCGGAGCACCATGAATTGTGTTTTCGTTCATGTGTCCTCCAGCTTCGAGTTTGGAGCCATGCGTAGTGATTGCTTAGTTCAATTCTCCATTCTCAACCCTTTTTCGGAGCCCCATGAATTGCGTTTTCGTTCATGTGTCCTCCAGCTTCGAGTTTGGACCGGATGCGTAGTGATTGCTTAGTGCAATTCTCCATTCTCAACCCTTTTTCGGAGCCCCATGAATTGCGTTTTCGTTCATGTCTCCTCCACCTTCGAGTTTGGAGCCATGCGTAGTGATTGCTTAGTGCAATTCTACATTCTCAATCTTTTCGGAGCCCCATGAATTGCGTCTTCGTTCATGTGTCCTCCACCTTCATGTTTGGAGCCATGCGTAGTGATTGCTTAGTGCAATTCTCCATTCTCAATCTTTTCGGAGCCCCATGATTTGCGTTTTCGTTCATGTGTCCTCCACCTTCGAGATTGGAGCCATGCGTAGTGATTGCTTAGTGCAATTCTCCATTCTCAATCCTTTTTCGGAGCCCCATGAATTACGTTTTCGTTCATGTGTCCTCCAGCTTCGAGTTTGGAGCCATGCGTAGTGATTGCTTAGTGCAATTCTCCAGTCTCAACCCTTTTTCGGAGCCCCATGAATTGCGTTTTCGTTCATGTGTCCTCCACCTTCGAGTTTGGAGCCATGCGTAGTGATTGCTTTGTGCAATTCTCCATTCTCAATCTTTTCGGAGCCCCATGAATTGCGTTTTCGTTCATGTGTCCTCCACCTTCGAGATTGGAGCCATGCGTAGTGATTGCTTAGTGCAATTCTCCATTCTTAACCCTTTTTCGGAGCCCCATGAATTGTGTTTTCGTTCATGTGTCCTACACCTTCGAGTTTGGAGCCATGCGTAGTGATTGCTTAGTGTAATTCTCCATTCTCAACCCTTTTTTCGGAGCACCATGAATTGTGTTTTCGTTCATGTGTCCTCCAGCTTCGAGTTTGGAGCCATGCGTAGTGATTGCTTAGTTCAATTCTCCATTCTCAACCCTTTTTCGGAGCCCCATGAATTGCGTTTTCGTTCATGTGTCCTCCAGCTTCGAGTTTGGACCCATGCGTAGTGATTGCTTAGTGCAATTCTTCATTCTCAATCTTTTCGGAGCCCCATGAATTGCGTTTTCGTTTATGTGTCCTCCACCTTCGAGTTTGGAGCCTTGCGTAGTGATTGCTTAGTGCAATTCTCCATTCTCAACCCTTTTTCGGAGCCCCATGAATTGTGTTTTCGTTCATGGCGTCCTCCACCTTCGAGTTTGGAGCCATGCGTAGTGATTGCTTAGAGCAATTCTCCATTCTCAACCCTTTTTCGGAGCCCCATGAATTGTGTTTTCGTTCATGTGTCCTCCACCTTCGAGTTTGGAGCCATGCGTAGTGATTGCTTAGTGCAATTCTCCATTCT
The DNA here is from genome assembly GCF_004193775.1 of Glycine soja. Lineage (NCBI taxonomy): Eukaryota > Viridiplantae > Streptophyta > Magnoliopsida > Fabales > Fabaceae > Glycine > Glycine soja. Next base: position 4,434 of record NW_021143768.1, on the reverse strand, counting down.
CAATCTTTTCGGAGCCCCGTGAATTGCGTTTTCGTTCATGTGTCCTCCACCTTCGAGTTTGGAGCCATGCGTAGTGATTGCTTAGTGCAATTCTCCATTCTCATCCCTTTTTCGGAGCCCCAGGAATTGTGTTTTCGTTCATGTGTCCTCCACCTTCGAGTTTGGAGCCATGCGTAGTGATTTCTTAGTGCATTTCTACATTCTCACCCTTTTTCGGAGCCCCAGGAATTGCGTTTTCGTTCATGTGTCCTCCACCTTCGAGTTTTGGAGCCACGCGTAGTGATTGCTTAGTGCAATTCTCCATTCTCAATCTTTTCGGAGCCCCATGAATTGCGTTTTCGTTCATGTGTCCTCCACCTTCGAGTTTGGAGCCATGCGTAGTGATTGCTTAGTGCAATTCTCCATTCTCAACCCTTTTTCGGAGCCCCATGAATTGCGTTTTCGTTCATGTGTGCTCCACCTTCGAGTTTGGAGCCATGCGTAGTGATTGCTTAGTGCAATTCTCCATTCTCAATCTTTTCGGAGCCCCATGAATTGCGTTTTCGTTCATGTGTCCGCCACCTTCGAGTTTGGAGCCATGCGTAGTGATTGCTTAGTGCAATTCTCCATTCTCAACCCTTTTTCGGAGCCCCATGAATTGCGTTTTGGTTCATGTGTGCTCCACCTTCGAGTTTGGAGCCATGCGTAGTGATTGCTTAGTGCAATTCTCCATTCTCAACCCCTTTTCGGATCCCCATGAATTGCGTTTTCGTTCATGTGTCCTCCACCTTCGAGTTTGGAGCCATGCGTAGTGATTTCTTAGTGCAATTCTCCATTCTCAACCCTTTTTCGGAGCCCCATGAATTGCGTTTTCGTTCATGTGTCCTCCACCTTCGAGTTTGGAGCCATGCGTAGTGATTGCTTAGTGCAATTCTCCATTCTCAACCCTTTTTCGGAGCCCCATGAATTGCGTTTTCGTTCATGTGTCCTCCACCTTCGAGTTTGGAGCCATGCGTAGTGATTGCTTAGTGCAATTCTCCATTCTCAACCCTTTTTCGGAGCCCCATGAATTCCGTTTTCGTTCATGTGTCCTCCACCTTCGAGTTTGGAGCCATGCGTAGTGATTGCTTAGTGCAATTCTCCATTCTCAATCTTTTTCGGAGCCCCATGAATTGCGTTTTCGTTCATGCGTCCTCCACCCATGAGTTTGGAGCCATGCGTAGTGATTGCTTAGTGCAATTCTCCATTCTCTGTCCTTTTTCGGAGCCCCATGAATTGCGTTTTCGTTCATTTGTCCTCCACCCACGAGTTTGGAGCCATGCGTAGTGATTGCTTAGTGCAATTCTCCATTCTTAACCCTTTTTTCGGAGCCCCATGAATTACGTTTTCGTTCATGGCGTCCTCCACCCAAAAGTTTGGAGCTATGGTTCATGATTGACTAGTGAGGACCCTCTAGTGCAATCCTCCATTCTCTAGAGTTTTTCATCGTCAAGGGTGGATCCTCTTGACTGGGAAATGTGATCGTTGATATGTTCCCGATTGTTTCCTTTCCCAAATGTGTATATGTATAGTTTGTTGTTCTTATTGTTGTTTTGTATTTTGTTTTGTGTAGTGCAGAAAAGAAGAAGGAGTAGAGACGAGAGTTGTCATGGACTAATCACGGAAAGGGCAAGACGGACGAAATCAGTGTCTTATCTTTGCTTTCCTCTTATCTCCGATAAAAGGTAAGTAAAGAGGGGCAACTGTCATACCCTAATTTCGTCCGGGGATTATTAATTGTTGACATGCAACCTTTGGTTAGCCGCTTTGAGATACTTGGCGTCCTTTGTTGCACAATAAATGAAGTCCCGAGACGTGTCAGAAATCAAAAGGAAGCAGGCTAGCGCAATCCGTGAAATTCCGTGATGTGGCGGAAATCGAAAAGAGGTGTTTTTGCGTAATCTGTGAGTTTCCGTAACTTCTTCGAAAGCTAAAAAAGAGTAAGTATATATTCCGTAAGGATTCGTAACCTTGCGGAAGGAAAATAAGTATCGTTATGAAATTCGTAAAGTTTCGTAACGTTACGAAAAAAGAATTACCAAAAAAATAGAACGGGTTCATTTAGTAAAAAAGGAGGTACAAATAGCAATCTAGCCCACTTGGGCCTTCCAGATCCTTCCTCCAGAAGGTTGTTGCTTCTGGAGGAAGCAACCTTGCTCGCCTGGGCAAGCTGGGTGGCAAGCTCCTCCCCTATTTTGCTATAAATAGGGGAAGGAGTGAAGAAGAAAAGGGTTCAGCCTTCTTAGCACTTCTCCCTCTCTCGAAATTGCTGAGGAAAATTGTTTCCGTGAAGAAAATCCAAGCCGAGGCGCTTCCGTAATGTTTCCGTGAGTAATTACGCGAAGATTCTCGACCGTTCTTCAAGATTCATCGTTCGTTCTTTGTTTTCTTCAGTCTTCAACGGGTAAGTACCTCAAACCGAGCTTTTCAATTCATTCTATGTACCCGTGGTGGTCCACATTGTGTTTCATGTATTTTTATTCTCGTTTTCATTTGCTTTTTATACCCCCTTTTGACGTGCTTAAGCCATTTATTTAAGTCATTTCTCGCTTAATCTAAAAATAAAATAAATTTCCACCGATCGTTTTGAATTGTATCATCCGTTAATTTCGGTTAAAATGAATTCCGACCGTTCGGTCGTGCCGTAACCACGTTGGAAATCAAAAAAGAGGTAAAATAATAATATAATAATTAAAAAATACCTTTTATTAAAGTAAAGCGAAAGAATCAATCGAGCGTTTTCTCTTTGGGATTTCTCATTCTTAATTGAATTGACTAATAACTAAAGTGAAACTAAGGCTAAAATCAAACTCGCCTAGTCAAGCTCGTCCACAAAAATAGGTTTTTTGAAAGTTTATCATTTCAGTTTCTTACTAAGTAAAAATGATCATTTTTAAGGTCCAACGCCTTAAAATGATCACCCCTCAAGTAAAAAAATCAATCACTTGATTCACGCATAAAAAAAAACTACGTAGGTCTGATTTCCTCTCCAAAGGAGGGTACGTAGGAGCAAAAGCCCCGCTTTTGGTCGACCTCAAAAAATAAAAAAGAAATAAAAGTTAAGATAACACAATTCCACAATTCTAAAAAATAGGCTGTTGTCCTTTGAGACAAACGTGAGAGGTGCTAATACCTTCCTCAAACGTAAATACAACTCCCGAACTTAGAATTTTCATTTTGACCGGTTTCCTTCGGTTTTTTCGATGTTTTCCACAAATAAACGTTGATGGCGACTCCGCGCACCTTTCCTCCTTTGGAAAGCGCACCTGTGAGCCTCGCCCTCGCTCGCCCGCAAAGGGCACGTTGCGACAGTCGCCAACTGTCACAACCTACCTTCGGCGGGAGGCGACGCGGGGCTCACGGGTGCGTCTTCCATTAAACGAAAATGCGCGCAGTCGCCACCAACGTTTATTCGAGGAAACGTCAGAAAACCGAAAAAAGGTGTGGTCTACGAACTTTAAGTGTGAAAGGTTCATGAGTTGTTTTTTATGCACGGGGAAAGAATTAGCACCCCACGCGTCCGTCACAAGGGACGAAAACCTTCAATCAAGTGTGCAAATATGACTTCAAAATTATGTATTTCTCCCCTTTTTACATTTTTATGTCTTTTTTGTATTTTTTTATCTTTTTGTGGTCGACAAGGGTGTTTCCCTTGCTCCTACGTATTCCTCAATTGCGATAAGGAAATCAGACCTCTCTTTGAGAACTGAACGTTGGTTAAGTTGTTTTTATCTTTTTTTGCAATATATATTTTGACCGAACAAAAGTCGTTTAAGGCATTAGACCATTTAAACGATCTTTTTGATTCTTTTGAAAGGAGAGAAACGTTAAGGCGTTGGACCATTAACGATCTCTTGGGGTGGTCGACAAAAGCGATAAAGTTACATGCTGATTTTATGCTCTTGAATGGTTCATGTTTAACCGATAAAAGCAAAGAGGACCGTTTAAGGCATTAGACCTTAAAACGGTTTTTTAGGTGATTTTTATGGACAAAGCTTGATTTGTGAATTGATTTTAGCCTTAGTTTCACTTTGGATATTAGTTAATTCAATTAAGGAAAATCCAAAGAAAAACGTCCAATTGATTTTTTTTTATTTTATTCAAAGATATTTTGATTATTTTATTATTATTTTGCCTCTTTTGGTTTTAAACGTGGTTACGGCGTGAAAGATCAGTTGGATTTTATTTTAACAGAGATTAAACGATATTACAACTCAAATGATCGGTGGAAATTCATTTTTATTGTTTATTGGGCAAGAAAACGGCTTAAATAAATGGTTTAAAGCACGTCAAAAGGGAGTACGGAAAACAAACGAAAATAAAAATAAAAGCACGCGAAACAAGTGGGGACCACCAAGGGTGCATAGAATGAATTGAAAGATTCGATTTCGGGAACTTACCGGTTGAAAACCGAAG
>NW_021143767.1:0-41098 GCF_004193775.1 Glycine soja | reverse complement strand
ACTGGGACACGATGGCAACCCTCACCTGGATACAACCGAGCGGCTTACCCTTATGGATTGCCGCCCAACTATTCACCACCCGTCTTGCGAGAAGATGCGGGCCACATTGCTTCTCCCGTCCATGAAAGAGAGCCTCCTCAGCAGCCCGACGAAGTCCACAAAGACCCTCAAGATTACGCTCGAAGGGATGTCGAGTTCTATCCCCCGATCCCCGAAGGGCCGGCACCAGGCACATTGCCTCAACCCAACATCGCAGCACGCCAATAGTTTTGTCTATGGAAGGGCCGCCCCCGGCAACTGAAGAAAGGAGGAAGCTCGATCTCCTTGAGGAAAGATTGAGGGCTGTGGAAGGATTTGGGGACTATCCGTTTGCAGACATGACGGATCTTTGCTTAGTACCCCGATGTTGTTATTCCCACCGAAGTTCAAAGTGTCGGACTTCGACAAGTATAAAGGGACGACTTGTCCCAAAAACCACCTCAAAATGTACTGCCGTAAGATGGGCGCCCATTCTAAAAGATGAAAAGCTGTTGATACACTTCTTTCAGGATAGCCTGGCCGGAGCTGCGGTAGTGTGGTACACTAATTTGGAAGCTTCCCGTATCCGTACTTGGAAGGATCTGATTACCGCCTTCCTAAGGCAGTATCAGTACAATTCTGATATGGCTCCGGACCGTACTCAACTGCAGAATATGTTCAAGAAAGAGGGTGAAACCTTTAAAGAATATGCGCAGCGATGGAGGGATTTGGCGGCACAAGTAGCTCCTCCCATGGTTGAGAGAGAGATGATCACCATGATGGTAGACACTCTGCCAGTGTTCTACTATGAGAAGCTAGTGGGTTACATGCCGTCCAGCTTTGCGGATCTGGTGTTTGCCGGGGAAAGAATCGAGGTGGGATTGAAGAGAGGAAAGTTTGATTACGTTTCCTCCACAAACGTGAACGCCAAGAGAATCGGGGCAACAGGGGCAAAAAGGAAGGAAGGAGATGCCCATGCCGTCTCTTCAACACCCGCATGGGTCAAACCCCAGCAAACACCTCATGGTACCCATCAGTACGCGCAACATCACCCAAGCTTCTCGGCTCATGCTGGGAACGCCTCTAGCTCAACACCCGTGCAGCCTAAGGCACCCACCCAGAGGGAAGCTCCCCAAGTTCCAACTCCGAACGCGACTCGACCAGCCGGTAATTCCAACACGACAAGGAACGGCCCTCCGAGGCCGTTGCCCGGAATTCACCCCGCTCCCAATGACGTACGAAGATCTTTTACCATCCCTCATCGCCAATCATTTGGCCGTGGTAACTCCCGGAAGGGTCTTCGAACCCCCTTTCCCGAGGTGGTATGACCCTAATGCAACTTGCAAGTACCATGGGGGCGCCCCGGGGCATTCCATCGAAAAATGCTTGGCCCTTAAATACAAGGTCCAACATCTAATGGATGCCGGATGGCTGACTTTCCAAGAGGATCGGCCCAATGTGAGGACCAACCCGCTCGCCAATCATGGAGGGGGGGCAGTTAATGCAGTTGAATCCGATAGGCCCCACAGGTCTAAACCGTTGAGAGATGTGGCAACCCCTAGGAGGTTTATCTTTGAGGCCCTACAGAAGGGAGGTGTAATTCCCCATAGTGGGTGTAAGGAGGATTCCTGTCTGCTACATCCCGGCGAGATGCATGACATGGAGACGTGTTTGGAAGTAGAGGAATTGTTACAACGGATGATAGACCAAGGTCGACTAGAAGTCGGCATTAAAGGAAAAGAAGAGCCGCATATATGCATGCAATCTACGGAGGGGAGCGGTATTGCGAAGCCCAAACCCTTGGTGATATACTTCACTAAAAGTGCAGCCTCGCAAAAGCCCGGGCATCCCTTAATGGTCAAACCTGTTCCTTTCCCGTACCAGAATAGTCACGCGGTCCCGTGGAGATATACACCTCCGGGGAAGAAGGAAGAAGAAGTCACTGACGTCAGCTCGCTGTCAGCTAAAGTAACAAATATCACGGGGCTGAGCGGTGTGACCCGTAGTGGTCGTGTGTTCGCACCTCCGGACCTACCAGTCCAACCCGCCGACGTCAAAGGAAAAGGAAAAGTGGTGGAAGAACAAGATGGCGAAGCACCACACGCTTCGAGTAAAGATATGCCGGCAAAGGGGCCCCCAGAGAAAAGGGATGGTAGAAAGGAGGTGTCGCTAGAGGAAGCCAGCGAGTTCCTTCGGATAATTCAGCAGAGCGAATTCAAGGTTATCGAACAGCTCAACAAAACCCCGGCTAGGGTCTCGCTGCTAGAGTTACTTATGAGCTCCGAGCCTCATCGGGCTCTGCTAGTAAAAGTGCTGAACGAGGCTCACGTGGCCCAAGATATTTCGGTAGAAGGTTTCGGAGGGCTGGTCAACAATATCACTGCCAACAACTATCTTGCCTTCGCCGAAGAAGAAATCCCCGCCGAGGGGAGAGGGCATAATAAGGCTTTACACGTATCAGTCAAGTGTATGGACCATATCGTGGCCAAGGTACTCATCGATAATGGTTCCAGTTTAAACGTGATGCCTAAGAGCACTTTGGACAAGTTACCATTCAATGCTTCCCATTTAAAACCAAGTTCAATGGTGGTTCGGGCCTTCGACGGCACTCGCCGAGAGGTTAGGGAAGAGATCGATCTCCCAGTACAAATAGGCCCTCACACCTGTCAAGTCACTTTCCAGATAATGGACATTAACCCCCCTACAGCTGCCTGTTGGGGCGCCCGTGGATCCACTCAGTGGGAGTTGTGCCTTCTACACTCCACCAAAAGCTGAAGTTCGTAGTGGAGGGGCACTTGGTCATCGTATCAGGCGAGGAAGATATCTTGGTAAGCTGCCCATCCTCCATGCCTTATGTGGAAGCCGCAGAAGAATCGTTAGAAACCGCTTTCCAGTCTTTTGAGGTGGTCAACATTTCCTCCGTGGACTCCCTCTTTGGGCAACCTTGTCTGTCCGATGCGGCGGTAATGATGGCCCGAGTTATGTTGGGGAACGGTTATGAACCCGGGATGGGTTTAGGCAAAGACAATGGCGGCATAACTAGCCTGATAAAAACGCAAGGAAATCGTGGGAAATATGGTTTAGGCTATAAGCCCACTCAAGCGGACATGAAAAGAAGCACCGCAGGAAGGAAGGACAGTGGTCAGAGCTCGCGTTGGAGACAAGAAAGTGAAGGAAGCCCGCCCTGCCACATAAGTAGAAGCTTTATAAGTGCGGGTCTGGGAGACGAAGGTCAAGTGGTCGCGATATGTGAAGATGATGTTCCAAGAACTCTGGATTTGGTCCGACCATGCCCTCCTGATTTCCAGCTGGGAAATTGGCGGGTGGAGGAACGTCCCGGCATTTACACAACAAGCATAATGTAAACCTTTACGGTTTTAAAAGCTCTATAGTTGGGCCTAGGCTTTAGAGTTTTCATTTTGTTAAGGCTTTGTGTCTTTTGTCTTTGAATTTATAATACAAAGATCTTTCTTCATCTGTTCCTGGTCTCTACCCATTCTCATTCATTTGCATGTTTACTTCTTTTTCTAAAACGGCAGATCCGATGACGAGTCCCCCGAAGGTACTAATACCTGGGACCCGTCTATCAATTTCGAGCAAGAAATGAACCAAACGGAAGATGAAGGAGATGAGGGGGTGGGACTTCCTTCGGAACTAGAAAGGATGGTTGCCCATGAGGATCAAGAAATGGGGCCTCATCAAGAAGAAACAGAGCTAGTAGACTTGGGAATTGGCAGTGGAAAGAGGGAAGTAAAGATAGGTGCAGGCATTACCGCACCTATCCGTGAAGAATTAATAACCCTGCTAAAAGACTACCAAGACATCTTTGCTTGGTCATACCAAGATATGCCCGGTTTGAGTTCTGACATTGTGCAGCACCGATTGCCTCTGAATCCCGGGTGTTCCCCAGTAAAACAGAAACTGAGGAGGATGAAACCCGAAACGTCCTTGAAGATAAAAGAAGAAGTGAAGAAGCAGTTTGACGCTGGATTTCTGGCCGTCGCTCGGTATCCAGAATGGGTTGCCAACATCGTACCAGTTCCTAAAAAGGGTGGGAAAGTACGAATGTGTGTAGATTACCGGGACCTGAATCGGGCCAGTCCCAAGGACAATTTTCCGCTACCACACATCGATATCCTCGTAGATAACACGGCCAATTTCGCTTTATTTTCCTTCATGGATGGTTTCTCTGGTTACAATCAGATAAAGATGGCGCCCGAGGATATGGAAAAGACTACCTTCGTCACCCTGTGGGGAACGTTCTGTTACAAGGTGATGTCCTTTGGACTCAAGAACGCCGGGGCAACTTATCAACGGGCCATGGTAGCTTTGTTCCATGATATGATGCATCAAGAGATCGAGGTCTACGTGGACGACATAATCGCTAAATCTAACTCTGAGGAAGAACACCTTGTCAACCTGCGGAAGTTGTTCGAAAGGCTTAAGAAATATCAATTAAGGTTGAACCCCGCTAAGTGTACCTTTGGGGTCAAATCAGGGAAATTGCTTGGCTTCGTTGTAAGCCAGAAAGGGATAGAGGTAGACCCCGAAAAAGTGAAGGCTATCCTTGAGATGCCGGAACCCCGTACAGAGAGGCAAGTCCGAGGTTTCCTGGGGCGCTTGAATTATATTGCCAGATTCATATCGCAGCTCACAGCCATTTGTGAGCCGTTGTTTAAACTCTTGCACAAAAACCAAACTGATCGGTGGAATGAGGATTGCCAAGAGGCTTTTGGAAAGATCAAAAAGTGCCTAATGAATCCTCCTGTGCTTATGCCACCAGTACCTGGAAGGCCTCTCATTTTGTACATGACAATCTTGGACGAGTCAATGGGGTGTATGCTGGGGCAGCATGACGAATCCGGGAAGAAAGAGCGCGCTGTTTACTACCTAAGTAAGAAGTTCACGACCTGTGAGATGAATTACTCCTTGCTCGAAAGAACGTGTTGTGCTTTAGTATGGGCGTCCCATCGCCTAAGGCAGTACATGCTGAGCCATACTACCTGGTTGATATCCAAAATGGACCCGGTTAAGTACATCTTTGAAAAGCCAGCTCTCACAGGACGAATCGCCCGGTGGCAAGTCCTGCTATCTGAGTTTGATATAGTCTACGTCACCCAAAAGGCGATAAAAGGAAGCGCTTTGGCAGATTATTTGGCTCAACAGCCTCTTAACGACTACCAGCCCATGCATCCGGAATTCCCGGATGAGGACATCATGGCCTTGTTCGAGGAAAAGTTGGACGAAGATCGGGACAAATGGACTGTATGGTTTGACGGAGCGTCAAACATTCTAGGTCATGGCGTTGGGGCAGTGTTGATCTCTCCGGACAATCAATGTGTACCTTTCACAGCCAGGCTAGGATTCGACTGCACCAACAACGTGGCCGAATATGAAGCATGTGCCCTAGCCGTCCAGGCAGCAATTGACTCCGATGTCAAACTACTCAAGGTGTACGGCGACTCAGCGTTGGTAATCCATCAGCTGAGAGGGGAATGGGAAACTAGAGATCCCAAGCTGATACCCTACAAAGCCTACATCAAGGAATTGGCTAAGACTTTCGATGAGATCTCCTTCCATCATGTTCCCCGCGAGGAAAATCAAATGGCGGATGCACTTGCTACATTGGCATCTATGTTCCAGCTAACACCGCACGGGGACCTACCCTACATTGAATTTCAGTGTCGTGGCAAACCCGCACATTGTTGCCAAGTGGAAGAGGAACGGGACGGAAAGCCCTGGTATTACGACATCAAGCGATATGTCGAAAGCAAAGAATACCCGCCAGAGATTGCCGACAACGATAAAAGGACATTGAGAAGGTTGGCAGCCAGTTTCTTCATGAGCGGAGGCACACTGTATAAGAGGAATCACGACATGACACTCCTGCGATGTGTGGATGCCAAGGAAGCAAATCACATGATCGAGGAAGTCCATGAGGGCTCGTTTGGAACGCACGCCAACGGGCATGCTATGGCCAGGAAGATCTTAAGAGCAGGTTATTACTGGCTTACCATGGAAAGTGATTGTTGTGTCCATGTGAGGAAGTGCCACAAATGTCAAACATTCGCAGATAATGTTAATGCCCCACCACATCCTCTGAATGTCATGTCCGCCCCTTGGCCTTTCTCCATGTGGGGAATAGATGTCATCGGGGCCATTGAGCCCAAGGCCTCGAATGGTCATCGCTTCATCCTCGTAGCGATAGATTATTTCACCAAGTGGGTCGAGGCGGCTTCATATACCAATGTCACGAGGAATGTGGTGGTCAGGTTCATTAAGAAAGAGATCATCTGCCGATATGGTTTGCCAAGGAAGATTATCACGGACAACGGCACCAACCTGAATAATAAGATGATGGCAGAAATGTGCGAGGAGTTTAAAATCCAGCATCACAATTCCACGCCCTACCGGCCAAAGATGAATGGAGCCGTGGAAGCGGCCAATAAGAATATCAAAAAGATTATCCAAAAGATGACCGTGTCATACAAGGATTGGCACGAAATGCTCCCATTCGCGTTACACGGTTACCGGACTTCAGTACGAACGTCAACTGGGGCAACGCCGTTCTCATTGGTATATGGGATGGAGGCTGTGTTACCGTTTGAGGTAGAAGTCCCGTCATTAAGGATCTTGGCAGAATCCGGATTAAAGGAATCAGAGTGGGCTCAAACACGCTACGATCAGCTCAACCTCATTGAGGGTAAGCGCTTAACAGCCATGAGTCATGGGCGCTTATACCAGCAGAGAATGAAGAGTGCATTCGACAAGAAGGTACGCTTACGCAAGTTCCATGAGGGAGACCTTGTGCTAAAGAAAATGTCCTATGCTGTCAAGGACCATCAAGGGAAATGGGCCCCGAACTACGAAGGGCCTTTTGTTGTGAAGAGGGCTTTTTCCGGAGGAGCCCTGGTGCTTACCAACATGGATGGCGAAGAGCTACCTTCACCCGTGAACTCTGATGTCGTCAAACAATATTATGCTTAGATGCTGGGGCAATTAAGGGTGTCGCTGCATGTTCTCTATCTTTATGCGTTTTCTAGATTTCCCTCCGGGGATTTCCGGTCCGTTGTATCTCTTGTTACGATCTTTCAAAGAAATGAACATGGATTTGAGGCTTTTAGTCCTCGCGTTAGTTTCACACCTTGCGTTAATTTGTGATCGCCTGAGCCCTTCCGCTCAGTTCATGGGATCCCCCAAGCGCTTAATTAGAATTGAACCTGAACCAACTTTCCCTAAATTTTCTGCGTTTGAAAACATTCATGCATACGCATACGCATACGCATGTATATTGTTGTGGTAAAACAGGGGCAGGATCACCTTGGGCTACCTTCTGGAGTGAAGACAAAATATGAATGGCAGAAACCAGTCAAGGTAGGGTAATGATGCGGCCAAGATTGGCCATACCTGGTTGTTTATTACTTGCAGGTACTTAAGGATGAACGCAAGCGGGGATGGGGTCACGACCGACCGATCGTTGCCCTTCTCTGTGCGAAACAAGCATGGAATGTCGCTGCAAGGCAGCCCCGTATCCTTTCTATTTTGTAGCTTTCTTTTACTATTTGTTTGTTTTAAAAAAGGGAAAGAGTAATAATAAGATAAGTAATCAACGCCTGATTCTAACCTAAGTAAGTTCAAGTTAGGCAAAAGGCTAATCCATGAGAAGGGAGGGGACATGGTCAATGTTCCCCTCAAAAAAAAAAAAAAAAAAAAAAAAAAAAAAAAAGTGCAGGTTAGCTCGCCTGGGCGAGCTGGGCTCGCCTGGGCGAGCCACCTCTGCACCAAAATATAAAAATGACGAAGGGGGGGATGTTTTTTCATTCAAAAACTTCCCCCCCTCATTCAAAAAAGAAAGCTCACGGGACTCACGGATTTTGCAGCCCTTAGGTCACCATTTTTTGCGTTTTTGATTCCGTTTTGCTCTATTATTCGTCTCCAACAAGTAAGTACCTCATTCTTGGGCTTTCTAGCTTTCCATTGATGTATTTTGGTGCTCTAAATTGCATGTGTTTGCTAAGAAACGTGAGGGATTTATCCTCAAATTGTTGCTTGTTTTTGTTGAATTGAGGGGTTGTAAGGGATGGCCTTGGCCTAGGGTGTATTCTGAAGTAATGGCGCGTGCCACATTGTCCCCATTCTCTTGATATTCGTGCCTAAACATGCGCCCACCAAGTGCTCGGTGAAATGCCTCAACGACATATGAGCATGGTTTTGTGAGCTTTGGGTTGTGGGACTGTTTTATATGTATAGGGACAGCATGAAGGATTTAAAATGAATGCCCGAATGCAATTCTAGGCCTAGGAACCCAAGCTTTTAATTTCAATACAAGGAAGCATAACTTACGCCTAGGAATCTAAGTTTTGGTTTTGAATGTAAAAAGGCATGAATATTAGGACATGTTTGAGAGGTTGTTATTAGAATTTAAATTTGGCTGCCCCATGAGGAATACTTTGCACCTAGGTAGCATGGAAAATACCTTTCAACAGTATGTATATATGTGAATATATATATAGCATGGAAATGCCTTGCAAAATGTTGAATAAAATGCCTTGCAAAATATGAATACATATAGCATGAAAATGCCTTGCATAATATGAATATATATAGCATGAAGTGCCTTACAAAGTGTTGGATGGGTAGCGTAAAAGTGTTTTTCAAAATATGTGTATTTGTGAGTAGGTAACAAAAGAAGCCTTCCAAAAAAATGTGTGTATATATATAGGATGTAGCATTGAAAAGGTTTGTCAAAAAAATATGTACATGGATAGGTGTTGTAAAATGTTTCACACAAAATTTTTATGTGTGCAAATACGTATGTGTCATAAAATAGCACGACCCCAATATGATTATTTTATAAAGTGCATGTTGACACTCGTGCCATGAGAAGTGTTGTTTGGCCCTTGTTTGTAATGATTGTTATATTTCTTGTAAACTAACTTTCCAAATGTTTGCCTTCGCAGGAATGGCCCCGAGGAAGCTTGCCTCAAAGAGGTCCAGGAAGGACAAGGCGGCCGAAGGAACTAGTTCCGCCCCGGAGTACGACAGTCACCGCTTTAGGAGCGTTGTACACCAGCAGCGCTTCGAAGCCATCAAGGGATGGTCGTTTCTCCGGGAGCGACGCGTCCAGCTCAGGGACGACGAGTATACTGATTTTCAGGAGGAAATAGGGCGCCGGCGGTGGGCACCACTGGTTACTCCTATGGCCAAGTTTGATCCAGAAATAGTCCTTGAATTTTATGCCAATGCTTGGCCAACAGAGGAGGGCGTGCGTGACATGAGATCCTGGGTTAGGGGTCAGTGGATCCCGTTCGATGCCGACGCTATCAGCCAGCTCCTGGGATATCCGATGGTGTTGGAAGAGGGCCAGGAATGCGAGTATGGCCAGAGGAGGAACCGGTCTGATGGGTTCGATGAGGAGGCCATCGCCCAGCTGCTATGTATACCGGGGCAGGATTTTGCCCGGACTGCTGTAGGGAGGCGAGTGCGAATCATGCGCACCAATATGACCACCCTGACCCAGATATGGATGACGTTGCTCCTCAGCAACATCCTGCCCACCGATCATAATTCCGACCTCCCCATGCCTAAGTGCCAGCTGGTGTACGCCATCCTGACACGGATGAGCATCCATGTGGCTCAGTTGATCGCTGATGCCATCTATATTTTTGCAGGTATGGCGCCCGCTAGGCACCCTTTGGACCCAGATAAGTCCAACAGGGCCCTGGGATTCCCCGCACTGATCACAGGACTCTGCCAGTCGTTCGGAGTCCCCGTTGCACCTACCAAGGTGATTCGGCCGCCCATCACCCGGGCTTTTATTGAGAAGTACTGTACCCAGAGACAGGGTCAGGGTGATGCTCCACAGGCCGCAGGCGCGCCCCCACCACCTCATCGTGCTGGCCAGGCTGGGGCATTTGACATGGAGCAGTATTTACGGCATTTGGTTCGCCAGCAGGCAGCCAACCACCGAGCCCATGTACGGACCCATGACTGTCTGTACCAGATGAGCCTTAGCATGCAGAGCCAGGGCTTCGCTCCTTTTTCATGCCCTACTCCAGACCAGTTCAGGGCAGAGGTTGCATGGCCCGGAGATTGGCCCGAGGCCCAAGCAGGAGAGGCACCCCCAGAAGCGCCCGGCGATGGAGAAGAAGCCCACGAGGATGAGGAGATGGCTGATTTGCTTGACTTCTTGGGAGGGAGTGGAGACACGTGACTGGGAGATCCCCAGATTCGCTTTTCTTTCATATTTCTTTTGTCATTCTATGTTATTGTTTTGACTTGAGAGACTAACGTTTGCTTTTGTTGTTTCGATTGTCATTTTGTACAGCGCATACATTTTGTTTAGGTTGTTGCGTTAGTATTTATATATCATTACTAGCGATGATGTTTGAAATTCTGGAACCGTGTAGAGTTCTTCGTTTAGGAACATCGTCCAAAAGTATATATGTAAAATAAACAAAAAATCATGATAAAAATAAAAATGGAAAAGGATAGAAAATGAAATAGAAAAGAAAAGGAAGTGAAAAGAAAAAGAGAGCAAATAAGAAAAAAGCAAGTAAGGAAAAAGATGGAAAAAGAGAAAATAAGTTGTCTAGCTAAAAAACGACATGCTTTTGAAAAGAGACGATTCCCAACTTTTCTTTGAAAAAAAATTCATTGATCATAACCAATTTTTTGGAAAATGTGTCTACACCTGAAGGGTGAATGCTGTGAAATTTCCCGGACGCCCGAAATGGACTCGGATGAATGCACAAATTGATAAAAGAACATATTTTGGAAACATTGGGTTGATTAAAAATAGAGGAAATGAATCCTGAGCCCTAGCATCACATGACCATAAAAAGTTGACAGTTGAGTGTCCGCATAGGTGCATGCATGACCAGTTTTGCATAAAGTTTCCAAATCATCATTTTTGCATTTGTGTCATGGAAATAATGTGGGGCATCCCTTTTATCCTTGAGCCAAACCAAACCCCGACATGTGTCATGTCTAGCCATTCTACAAACCTTGAGCTAAAATCCTGACTCACCGTAATCCTTACCCTCGGAAGCAAAAAGGAAAAGAAGGAAAATTTCCAATCAAAGAGAAAGCTAAAAGGAAGAGAAGGAAAATTTCCAATCAAAGAGAAAGCAAAAAGAAGAGAAAGAAAATTCCCAATCAAAGAATGGGAGAAAGAAAAAGGAAAAGAAAAGAAGGAAAGAAAGCTCCTGATCAAGGATCGAAAGAAAACAGAAGAAATGTGCAGAGAGGTCTTTGGACCGGACAATATCTGAACAATACAGAATTGTCACCAAATGAAACAAAAAAGAAAGGAAACCACGACCTAAAATGGTCTTCTCCCTTTAATTACCAACCAAAATCCCGTGCGCTAGCGACCTTTTTTCTCGCCCCGCACTAAACAAAAACAGAAAAAGAAAAAGGCCAGAAAAATCAAAAGCCAAAAACACATAAAAGCCGAAAGAAGAAACCACCAAAAGACCCCATTCCCAAGGGAAGCCCTATTGATCCATGATCACGCATGTAATTTTTTGGTTTGATAGGAAATAATTTGCAAAGTCAAGTCATGACATATCTATGGTTCGGAATTAGGATGAAACACTTACCTGTGCGAGATTGATACACTTTGAGTGGATTTCTTCTATTTTTGTCGAACCCAGTGTTTCCTCTAAATGGTCATTTAGAAACGAAATGCTAACATCCAAAATCTCATTTATGGTTATGGGAGATTTCATCAGCAGACTCTCCTTCCCCGGTAGACGCATTGTTTTTCACTCAAAAAAGCATATGCTGCTCTAAATCAGTTGGAATATTTGTCTCTTTGCTAAAGCATGTTTGCATTTTAGTGGAGAAAACACCGAGACTTTTTCAAGTCTCACAAGTTCCAGAACTACGTAGGTCTGAGTTCCTCATTGGAGGATACGTAGGAGCAAGAGCCTCGCTTTTGTCGACCACACCGCCTTTTGTTGCCATAACTCAAGAGCCGGTAGCCCGCGGAGATACCTTACGGTTATCCGCCCCCCTTTGCCATTCAGACACAGTCGTGTTCGATGGCAAGCAGAGACCAAGTTTGGTCATTCTGCACACATGATACGCGGAGATACCTTACGGTTATCCGCCCCCCTTTGCCATTCAGACACAGTCGTGTTCGATGGCAAGCAGAGACCAAGTTTGGTCATTCTGCACACATGATACGCGGAGATACCTTACGGTTATCCGCCCCCCCTTTGCCATTCAGACATAGTCGTGTTCGATGGCAAGCAGAGACCAAGTTTGGTCATTCTGCACACATGATACGCGGAGATACCTTACGGTTATCCGCCCCCCCTTTGCCATTCAGACACAGTCGTGTTCGATGGCAAGCAGAGACCAAGTTTGGTCATTCTGCACACATGATACGCGGAGATACCTTACGGTTATCCGCCCCCCTTTGCCATTCAGACACAGTCGTGTTCGATGGCAAGCAGAGACCAAGTTTGGTCATTCTGCACACATGATACGCGGAGATACCTTACGGTTATCCGCCCCCCTTTGCCATTCAGACACAGTCGTGTTCAATGGCAAGCAGAGACCAAGTTTGGTCATTCTGCACACATGATACGCGGAGATACCTTACGGTTATCCGCCCCCCTTTGCCATTCAGACACAGTCGTGTTCGATGGCAAGCAGAGACCAAGTTTGGTCATTCTGCACACATGATACGCGGAGATACCTTACGGTTATCCGCCCCCCTTTGCCATTCAGACACAGTCGTGTTCGATGGCAAGCAGAGACCAAGTTTGGTCATTCTGCACACATGATACGCGGAGATACCTTACGGTTATCCGCCCCCCCTTTGCCATTCAGACACAGTCGTGTTCGATGGCAAGCAGAGACCAAGTTTGGTCATTCTGCACACATGATACGCGGAGATACCTTACGGTTATCCGCCCCCCTTTGCCATTCAGACACAGTCGTGTTCGATGGCAAGCAGAGACCAAGTTTGGTCATTCTGCACACATGATACGCGGAGATACCTTACGGTTATCCGCCCCCCTTTGCCATTCAGACACAGTCGTGTTCGATGGCAAGCAGAGACCAAGTTTGGTCATTCTGCACACATGATACGCGGAGATACCTTACGGTTATCCGCCCCCCCTTTGCCATTCAGACACAGTCGTGTTCGATGGCAAGCAGAGACCAAGTTTGGGTCTTGGCCCGGGATAGTTGTCATAAGGCGGGAGTTGCCCCTCAAAAGTAGGGTCTTGGCTTAAATCTTCCGGAGTGGCACGGGGAGTGAAGTCCGGAGGCAAGCCATAAGGATAAGCTTGCGGACTATACCTTCGACCAAACACGGCCGTGTTTTTGTCTCGGCCCGGATTTAAAGCGGGTTGCAGCACCGGCTCCGCTTCCCTAACCGTACTGGAGGCGGTTGCCGTGGCTTTGTCCTCTATGGTTTTCTGGAGTTTTAACATGACCTCCGAGATGGAAGCCATTTGATCTTTTAAGGCCGATAGATCGGCCTTCATCTGTTCCTGTATGCCCTCTTCATTATCCATTTTTCTGGACCGAGTGTTATAGGGGTGCCTTGGTGTTTTCTTAGTTATGATGAAATTCCTAAAGAAATAAACAACGGTGAGTATGCCACCAAAACATGAGTATGCAAATGGATGATCGGAGCACTTGGATCCACCCCAAGGTTTTTAGATAACGTAATGAGTCTAGAACTTCTCATTTTATAAAAAGAATAAAGCTTTCATCTAGCCAAGATTATACAAAGGTGTTACAAGAGAACCTAACGATTCCAAATTATATGGACCATCAAATCTATCATGTGTTGACAGTAATTGATTAGCCCATGAATCTCCTCGGGGGCCATACACACTTCGGCCATGGCTTTTGCTTTGGCTAATAGACGCGGGAGGTCTTGACTTCCATTCAAGGTCAAGGCGAACCTATCCATCCACATAGTCGCTTCTTGATGCAATGCATCAATCACCCTCCCTCTTGCTTCTTTTTCGGCGTACACTTGTGCAAAATCCTCCACTAGCTTTTGTTCATGGGCCACAGACTGGTTCAACTCTTCCTTGTATTGCCCTATGATAGCTAGCATGCTTTGCTCCGTGGCTTCCAAGTGTTGAGCCAAACTCCTTTTGGACCTCGCGCAAGCAACTAACTCTTCTTTTAAGATCATGCCATGCACCCGTGACCGATCTCTCTCTTCTCTTCGGAGCTTGAGCTCATTGTTGCTACCCCACAATGCTCCTCAAAATTTCTCTCGGCCATATTCCTCCTTGCGGGCCCTTATGGTTTCTTGTTCAAGGGCTTTTGCAGTGGCCGCGTTTTCCTCTTGTAACTCGGTGCACTCCTTCCGAATGTGTGTAGCAGCTGATTTGAACTTCTCCTTGGCGAGTCCTGCCTTCCCTAGCTCTAGTTTTAGAGCTCGGACTTCTTCATCTTCCTCCGGAGCTTCAAAGTTCTCCGCATCGATAACTTTCAATTTGGAGAGCCAATCTAACCCTCGCGCATGAATTCTTAGCCATCCATGATAACCTCTGACGACGCCATTTCGGATGCCCCTAAGCTCCTTGTCTTTCTTCAACGGACTCCTCCACGCCTTGTGGATTCTTTGTATAACCTTGAGAGCTTGCATGCTTAGATCCCTCACAAGGAAAGGCGAGAGACTTTCTTCGGTTGGCGCTCCCCTCATGGGATACCCTAGCTGTCTTATGGCGAGTGCGGGATTATAATTAATACAACCCCTAGTCCCTATCAGTGGAACGTTAGGGTAGTCCCCACACGAGAAAATAACTCCTTCCTTGCCTTCCCTCCAATGAGGAAACCAATTGATCACGCTGCCCCCTATCCCAGCCAAATGTTGGTCCCAATCGACTCTTCCTTTTTCGGCGCATGAGCGATAGCTTTGAAGCGGACACGGGTGTCTCGTGTCTTGTCGGAATAGCTGTGAAATCAACCACACACAGAGAGCAGGTAAACAACAGACAATCCGTGCACTATTTTTCTCACACCTCCGGTCAAAGGTGTTAAACAAATCTGCCAAGATAGCCACCACTGGACTTTCCTTGCTATGGTGATATGCGAGGAAAGCATCAATGGCGGCTAAGTCTACCAAACCGTCAACGTTCGGAAAGAGGACAACCCCAAAAATCAGCAAAGCTAAAATATCCGCAAACGGGCCCCACTTCTCTTGGCTCGCCATATCCCTTGCCTTGCCTTCCAAGTATTTCCGTGGCAGGCCCACTATTCCATTGCGAGTTTGTTTCATGTGATCCAACTCTTTTGCTGAATCTCCAATCACAACTGCAATCTTGCTCAAGGAAGGAAGAAAGCCGGAGAAAAGATACGGTTTTCTCCCCCCAAGAGGGCATCCTAATATCTCCTCAAACTCTTCAATAGTTGGTACCATTTGGAAGTCCCCAAACGTGAAACACCTCAACGGCTGGTCATAGTATTGGGCGAGGGATACGACAACTTCCGTAAATACCTCCGTTGCGGCCAAATCTAGAATCTTCCCGTACACTTTGCGGAAGGCTTGCCTTTGGAGAGGTCCCATCAATCGTCCCAATTCCTTGAGGCTAGTGACATCTAGACTTTTAACCTTGACTTGATAAAACATTTTGCCGTTTTGATTTGTCCCCATCATTTACCTAAAAAAGGGGTGGATCAAGACTTCGACATGAATGATGCGATGCGTATGCATGAAACGGAAAGAAAACAAGAAAAAAGGGTAATTCATATATACAAGACCGCAGAGGCCCAATTTTAATGCTACGTTTTGGGCATGATGGCGCCTCAACGTAGCATTAAAAAGGTTACGTATTACTCTAAAGAAACCAAACATCACTAGCAAAAACTATAAACCAAAAATGCATGAGAACGAATGGCACAGGAGCGTGTTTGCTCTGTGCCCCTATTTGGGAACCTATAGGACAATATCTAGGGATCTCTAATAACTACTTCCCAACAATTTATAACTCACACGGCTGTTTTCTAGAGGTATCATCACTCAAGATAATAATATTGTGGCGGTTTGGAATACCAGTGACAACACATTATAAAGAGAGAAAGCTCTAGACGAGGTTTTACTATTATCAAGCAAGTCGGAGACCTAGCATGATGATAGATTCACCTCCACTCCTTAAATTCCCATGAACCCGGGTATAGGGCCCCTTTCTTACTCAAACCCGTGGGTGCTTAGAATGCAGTGTAAAGAATGCGAAATAGACAACAATTATTTACATTTTACACAGTTCAACAAATGCACACACGAAGTTTCACAAATTCACAATTCCTTAAAATAGGCCTAACTCACAAAAATAGTCCCCAGTGGAGTCGTCAACTGTCGCAACGTGCCCTTTTGCGGGCGAGCGAATGTGAGGCTCACGGGTGCGCTTTCCAAAGGAGGAAAGATGCGCGAAGTCGCCACCAACGTTTATTTGTGGAAAACATCAGAAAAACCGAAGGAAACTGGTCAAAATAAAAATTCTAAGTTTGGGAGTTGTATTTACGCTTAAGGAAGGTATTAGGACCTCTCACGTTTGTCTCAAAGGACAACAACCTATTTTTAGAATTGTGGAAATTGTGTTACCTTAACTTTATTTCTTTTTATTTTTTGAGGTCGACAAAAGCGGGGCTCTTGCTCCTACGTACCCTCCATCGAAGAGGAAATCAGACCTACGTAGTTCTTTATTATGCGTTAATCAAGTGATTCTTTTTACTTGAAGGGTGATCATTTTAAGGCGTTGGACCTTAAAAATGATCCATTTTACTTAGTAAGAAACTGAAATGATAAACTTTCAAAAACCTATTTTTGTGGACGAGCTTGACTAGGCGAGTTTGATTTTAGCCTTAGTTTCACTTTAGTTATTAGTCGATTCAATTAAGAATGAGAAATCCCAAAGAGAAAACGTCTGATTGATTTTTCGCTTTACTTTACTAAAAGGTATTTTTTGATTATTATATTATTATTTTACCTCTTTTTTTTTATTTCCAACGTGGTTACGGCACGACCGAACGGTCGGAATTCATTTTAACCGAAATTAACGGATGATACAATTCAAACGATCGGTGAAAATTTATTTTATTTTTAGAATAAGCGAGAAATTACTTAAATAAATGGCTTAAGCACGTCAAAAGGGGATATAAAAAGCAAATGAAAATGAGAATAAAAATACATGAAACAAAATGTGGACCACCACGGGTACATAGAATGAATTGAAAAGCTCAGTTTGAGGTACTTACCCGTTGAAGACTGAAGAAAATGAAGAACGAACGATGAATGTTGAAGAACGGTCGAGAATCTTCGCGTAATTACTCACGGAAACGTTACGGAAGCGCCTCGGCTTGGATTTTCTTCACGGAAATAATTTTCCTCAGCAATTTCGAGAGAGAGAGAAGTGCCAAGAAGTCTGAACCCTTTTCTTCTTCACTTCTCCCCCTATTTATAGGAAAATAGGGGAGGAGCTTGCCACCCAGCTCGCCCAGGCGAGCAAGGTTGCTTCCTCCAGAAGAAAGAACACGAAGGCTTGCGGTTCTTGCTCCCTCAAGCCACTTTTGGTTGCCTTTTGCTTTCATTTTTGGTGTTATTATTCACTCCAACAAGTAAGTATTCAATCCTTGATGTTTTTAGCTTCCCATTGGTATATTTTCTTCATCTTTTGGTGCTCCAAATTGTGAGAATGTGCTTATATTTGTGGGGCAGTTTTGGTTTGTTTTTATGCCTGTTTTCTTGAGTTGAGGATTTGAATGAGAAGGCCTTAGGCCTATGCTGTATTCTGAAGCAATGGGGCATGCCACATTGTCCCCATCCTCTTGCAATTTATGTCCAAACATGTGCTCACCAAGTGCTCGGTGAAATGCCCCAATGATGTATGAATATGATTTTGTATAATTGGGAGAGTGGGACTGTTTCTTATATGTAGGTACAGCATAGGAGATTCAAAATAGGTGCCCAAATGCAATTCCAAGCTTAGGAACCCAAACTTGTAGCTTCAATGCAAGGAAACATGCTTATGGCTAGGAATCCAAAATTTGGTTTTAGAATTAGAAAAAACATGAAAATTAGGATTTGCTTGTGAGAGTTTTTGCTCGAATTTGGGCTGCCCCATGTTTGATACTTTACATAGAGGTAGTGTGGAAAACACCTTGCAATAGTGTGTATACATAGGTAAATATAAGGAGCATGAAATTCCTAGCAAAGTGTGAATGATTGGCTTCCTAAATGAATGTATGATAGTGTGGAATGCCTTTTTGAATGCAAATATGTGCAGGATGTAATTAGCTTTCCAATATGCATATAAATAAATATTAGTGAAACAGTAAAAATTTGTATGGTGTACTTCAAATGTATGTAAGTAGTTTGTGATAGCAAATGTTTAGGATATAAATTAGGTGTAAAGTTTGACGCAACACTTTGAGCACGAAAGTGTGTTTTCTTTTTTCATAGTGTATATAAGTGTATGGCAATTAGAATGTGTTTGATGCTCTTGTATGTTGACATGAGTAATAGGATATTTTTTACACATGCGCGTGTGCATAAATGGGTTACATGAGTTTGGTCTAAATCAGGGGGGTTAGCATGACATTTTTGCGTTAAGATAAGCATTATCTTGTAAAACTAACTTCTAAATGTTTGTTCTCGCAGGAAATGGCCCCGAGGAAACTTGCCTCAAAGAGATCCAGGAAGGATAAAGCGGCCGAAGAAACTAGTTCCGCTCCCGAGTATGACAGTCACCGCTTTAGGAGCGTTGAACACCAGCAGCGCTTCGAGGCCATCAAGGGATGGTCATTTCTCCGGGAGCGACGCGTCCAGCTCAGGGACGATGAGCATACCGATTTCCAGGAGGAGATAGTTCGCCGGCGGTGGGCATCACTGGTTACCCCCATGGCCAAGTTCGATCCAGACATAGTCCTCGAATTTTATGCCAATGCTTGGCCTACAGAGGAGGGCGTGCAAGATATGAGGTCTTGGGTGAGGGGTCAGTGGATCCCGTTTGATGCAGATGCTATTGGCCAGCTCCTGGGATATCCTTTAGTGCTGGAAGAGGGTCAGGAGTGCGAGTATGGCCAGAGGAGGAACCGGTCCGATGGGTTCGATGAGGAGGCCATCGCCCAGTTGCTATGTATACCGAGGCAGGATTTTGCCCGGACTGCTGCCGGGAGACGGGTGCGGATCATGCGCAACAACATGACCATCCTGACTCAGATCTGGATGACTTTGCTGCTCAGCAACATCCAGCCCAGTGGCCATAATTCCGACCTCCCCCTGCCGAAGTGTAAGCTGGTGTACGCCATCTTGACGCGGATGAGCATTCACGTGGCTTAGCTAATCGCTGATGCCATCTATATATTTGCAGGTATGGCGCCTACCAGGCACCCTCTGGACCCGGATAAGTCCAACAGGGCCTTGGGATTTCCCGCCTTGATCACAGGACTCTGCCAGTCGTACGGAGTCCCTGTCGCACCTAGCAAGGTGATTCGGCCGCCCATCACCCGAGCTTTTATTGAGAAGTATTGCACGCAGAGACAGGTCCAGGGGGATGCTCCGCAGGCCGCAGACGCGCCGCCACCTCATCAGGCCGGTCCAGCCGGATCGTTTGATACAGAGCAGTATTTGCGGCATTTGGTTCGCCAGCAGGCGGCCAACCACCGGGCACATGTACAGACCCATGATTGTCTTTATCAGATGAGCCTCAGCCTGCAGAGCTAGGGCTTTACTTCTTTTCCGTGCCCTACTCCGGACCAGTTCAGGGCAGAGGCACATGCAGAGGCCCCAGCAGAGGCTCCCGACGAGGCAGATGAGGCCCGCAAGGACGAGGAGATGGCCGATTTACTTGATTTCTTAGGAGGAAGCGGGGCCACATGATTGGGAGGTCCCTTGGTCCATATTTCTTTTTGTTTCCATTTTTCTTGGTATATATCACCTTATTTTTGTTTGATTAAGGGACTAACGTTTTTTTCGTTTTGATTGACTTTTGTTTTGTGCATACATGTCGTTTGAATTGTTATGTTAGTATTTACTTCGTTGTTGTCAATAGTGTCTGTTGAAATTCCGGAATCGCGTAGAATTTTTCATTTAGGAACGTTGTCCTAAAAGTAAAATGAACCAAAAATCCTAATAAAAAGAAAGAAGCGTTGTGAATAAAAGTCATGTTCATAAAGAAAAGAAAAAGGTTTGTATATATACATGTATGTAAAAGGAAAATGTGCATAGAAGGGTTTTTATAAAAAAATACGTGTAGAGAAATTCTTGTGTGTGTGAACAACGAGTGTATATAAAGAAACTTTTGTATGAACCATAGGTGTGCGTTGGAGAAAAACGAAAAAGATTTTTGAATGTAAATAGGGTTTGACCGTGTGACGTAAAGAGAGAGAGTTCCAATGCGTATACAAAAAAAGTTTGTCATGTATAAGAGTGTAGATATACAAAGAAAGATTTCTTCATAGAGGACCATAGGTATATAATTTTGTGAATATATAAAAATGAAACAAAAAGGAAAAAGAAAGAAAGACTGTGAAGGTCGACATGTTATACTTAAGAAGTATAAATCATTCGTAAAGAGCAAACGTATCTTCTGGAAACAAGGGACTGATGCTAAGAGTTTATTTTCCGGAATGAACCGAGATAAGGATGGATGAATTCATTGAACTGATGAAAGAACATAACTTGGAAACGTTGGGTCTGTCTATGTAAATTCCCAACTGTAGTATCACAATGCCATAAACGGGATGCTTGAGTGCCCACCTGGCTGTAGCCATGACTAATTTTGCACGTTGTTTTCGAATCATCATTGTCATGCGTGCCTTATGGAACAATATGGAAGCTCGGCCCGAAACCGACACCTTGACACCCAAATTTGTTTCACCCCAGATATCAAGATTGGGTTCCCACGATAACAAACCCCATTGAAACACAACCTTAGACTTTTTGAACCTTGGCCTATAAAAAAGAATCCTCATTCCTTCCCCGAAGCAAAGGACAGCGGAATCTCCTCAAGGGAGGGCGAATGAATGCTAAAACCCGATTTCCCAAACAAAAGGATGGGAAAGGAGAAGTGAAAAGAAAGAAAAGGAAGAAATGGAAAGAAAGAAAAAGAAAAAAGATGAAAATAAAGAAAAGAACAAAAAAGAAGAGGAAAGATTCCCGGTCGAAGGTCGAAGGGAAGTGAAAAGGGAAAAGAAGCAATTCTCGATTAATGAAAGAAAGAGGACAGAAATTCTTCAAGCCAGATTGCCACTCAAAATCATTCTCGACTGGCAATATCCCACCCCACATGAACAAAGAGGAAAAGACTGAAACACCCAGCTTCCTCTCCAAAAACACCACCCTCGAGAAAATCCTATTGGTCCGTGATCGTACGTTTGATCTTTGATTCGATAGGAAGTCGTGTGCAAAATAGAGTCATGGTGCAATTATGGTTTGTGAATAAGATAAAAAACTTGCCTTGTGAGTTTTATACACAATGAGTGATTTATTTTCAGCTTAGCCCGATGTTTCCTCTGCATGTTCATTTAAAAGCTAAAAGTTGACATCCTACCCTTCATTCTCGATTACAAGGAAGATTACCCGTAGCACAAGTATATTGTTTCTCTAAGATATGGTGCTCTCGCGAATGATTTATTTTTCTTTGCAAAAAGCATGTTTGCTTTTGTAGGTGGAAAGACCTGGTGGATCGTTCGGTCCTGCCAACCAACCCTTTTTCGGATCCCCATGAATTGCGTTTTCGTTCATGTGTCCTCCACCTTCGAGTTTGGAGCTATGCGTAGTGATTGCTTAGTGCAATTCTCCATTCTCAACCTTTTTTTGGAGCCCCATGAATTGCGTTTTCGTTCATGTGTCCTCCACCTTCGAGTTTGGAGCTATGCGTAGTGATTGCTTAGTGCAATTCTCCATTCTCAACCCCTTTTTTGGAGCCCCATGAATTGCGTTTTCGTTCATGTGTCATCCACCTTCGAGTTTGGAGCTATGCGTAGTGATTGCTTAGTACAATTCTCCATTCTCAACCTTTTTCGGAGCCCCATGAATTGCGTTTTCTTTCATGTGTCCTCCACCTTCGAGTTTGGAGCTATGCGTAGTGATTGCTTAATGCAATCCTCCATTCTCAACCTTTTTCGGAGCCCCATGAATTGCGTTTTCATTCATGTGTCCTCCACCGTCGAGTTTGGAGCTATGCGTAGTGATTGCTTAGTGCAATTCTCCATTCTCAACCTTTTTTGGAGCCCCATGAATTGCATTTTCGTTCATGTGTCCTCAACCTTCGAGTTTGGAGCTATGCGTAGTGATTGCTTAGTGCAATTCTCCATTCTCAACCCCTTTTTTGGAGCCCCATGAATTGCATTTTCGTTCATGTGTCCTCCACCTTCGAGTTTGGAGCTATGCGTAGTGATTGCTTAGTGCAATTCTTCATTCTCAACCTTTTTCGGAGCCCCATGAATTGCGTTTTCGTTCATGTGTCCTCCACCTTTGAGTTTGGAGCTATGCGTAGTGATTGCTTAGTGCAATTCTCCATTCTCAACCTTTTTCGGAGCCCCATGAATTGCGTTTTCGTTCATGTGTCCTCCACCTTCGAGTTTGGAGCTATGCGTAGTGATTGCTTAGTGCAATTCTCCATTCTCAACCTTTTTCGGAGCCCCATGAATTGTGTTTTCGTTCATGTGTCCTCCATCTTCGAGTTTGGAGCCATGCGTAGTGATTGCTTAGTGCAATTCTCCATTCTCAATCTTTTTCGGAGCCCCATGAATTGCGTTTTCGTTCATGCGTCCTCCACCCAAGAGTTTGGAGCTATGCTTCATGATTGACTAGTGAGGACCCTCTAGTGCAATCCTCCATTCTCCAGAGTTTTTCATCGTCAAGGGCGGATCCTCTTGACTGGGAAATGTGATCTTTGTTATGTTCCCGATTGTTTCCTTTCCCAAATGTGTATATGTATAGTTTGTTGTTCTTGTTGTTGTTTGTATTTTGTTTTGTGTTGTGCAGAAAAGAAGAAGGAGTAGAGACGAGAGTCGTCATCACGGAAAGGGCAGGACGGACGAAATCAGTGTCTTATCTTTGCTTTCCTCTTATCTCCGATAAAGAGTGTCTTATGAACGAAAACGCAATTCATGGGGCTACGAAAAAGATTGAGAATGGAGAATTGCACTAAGCAATCACTACGCATGGCTCCAAACTCGAAGATGGCGGACACATGAACGAAAACGCAATTCATGGGGCTCCGAAAAAGGTTGAGAATGGAGAATTGCACTAAGCAATCACTACGCATAGCTCCAAACTCGAAGGTGGAGGACACATGAACGAAAACTCAATTCATGGGGCTCCGAAAAAGGTTGAGAATGGAGAATTGCACTAAGTAATCACTACGCATAGCTCCAAACTCGAAGGTGGAGGACACATGAACGAAAATGCAATTCATGGGGCTCTGAAAAAGGTTGAGAATGGAGAATTGCACTAAGCAATCACTACGCATAGCTCCAAACTCGAAGGTGGAGGACATATGAACGAAAACGCAATTGATGGGGCTCCGAAAAAGGGGTTGAGAATGGAGAATTGCACTAAGAAATCACTATGCATAGCTCCAAACTCAAAGGTGGAGGACACATGAACGAAAACGTAATTCATGGGGCTCCGAAAAAGGTTGAGAATGGAGAATTGCACTAAGCAATCACTACGCATAGCTCCAAACCTGAAGGTGGAGGACACATGAATGAAAACGCAATTCATGGGGCTATGAAAAAGGTTGAGAATGGAGAATTGCACTAAGCAATCACTACGCATGGCTCCAAACTCGAAGGTGGAGGACACATGAACGAAAACGCAATTCATGGGGCTCCGAAAAAGGTTGAGCATGGAGAATTGCACTAAGCAATCACTACGCATAGCTCCAAACTCGAAGGTGGAGGACACATGAACGAAAACGCAATTCATGGGGCTCCGAAAAAGGGGTTGAGAATGGAGAATTGCACTAAGCAATCACTACGCATAACTCCAAACTCGAAGGTGGAGGACACATGAACGAAAACGCAATTCATGGAGCTCTGAAAAAGGTTGAGAATGGAGAATTGCACTAAGCAATCACTACGCATAGCTCCAAACTCGAAGGTGGAGGACACATGAACGAAAATGCAATTCATGGGGCTCTGAAAAAGGTTGAGAATGGAGAATTGCACTAAGCAATCACTACGCATAGCTCCAAACTCGAAGGTGGAGGACATATGAACGAAAACGCAATTGATGGGGCTCCGAAAAAGGGGTTGAGAATGGAGAATTGCACTAAGAAATCACTATGCATAGCTCCAAACTCAAAGGTGGAGGACACATGAACGAAAACGTAATTCATGGGGCTCCGAAAAAGGTTGAGAATGGAGAATTGCACTAAGCAATCACTACGCATAGCTCCAAACCTGAAGGTGGAGGACACATGAATGAAAACGCAATTCATGGGGCTATGAAAAAGGTTGAGAATGGAGAATTGCACTAAGCAATCACTACGCATGGCTCCAAACTCGAAGGTGGAGGACACATGAACGAAAACGCAATTCATGGGGCTCCGAAAAAGGTTGAGCATGGAGAATTGCACTAAGCAATCACTACGCATAGCTCCAAACTCGAAGGTGGAGGACACATGAACGAAAACGCAATTCATGGGGCTCCGAAAAAGGGGTTGAGAATGGAGAATTGCACTAAGCAATCACTACGCATAACTCCAAACTCGAAGGTGGAGGACACATGAACGAAAACGCAATTCATGGAGCTCTGAAAAAGGTTGAGAATGGAGAATTGCACTAAGCAATCACTACGCATAGCTCCAAACTCGAAGGTGGAGGACACATGAATGAAAACGCAATTCATGGGGCTCTGAAAAAGGTTGAGAATGGAGAATTGCACTAAGCAATCACTACGCATAGCTCCAAACTCGAAGGTGGAGGACATATGAACGAAAACGCAATTGATGGGGCTCCGAAAAAGGGGTTGAGAATGGAGAATTGCACTAAGAAATCACTATGCATAGCTCCAAACTCAAAGGTGGAGGACACATGAACGAAAACGTAATTCATGGGGCTCCGAAAAAGGTTGAGAATGGAGAATTGCACTAAGCAATCACTACGCATAGCTCCAAACCTGAAGGTGGAGGACACATGAATGAAAACGCAATTCATGGGGCTATGAAAAAGGTTGAGAATGGAGAATTGCACTAAGCAATCACTACGCATGGCTCCAAACTCGAAGGTGGAGGACACATGAACGAAAACGCAATTCATGGGGCTCCGAAAAAGGTTGAGCATGGAGAATTGCACTAAGCAATCACTACGCATAGCTCCAAACTCGAAGGTGGAGGACACATGAACGAAAACGCAATTCATGGGGCTCCGAAAAAGGGGTTGAGAATGGAGAATTGCACTAAGCAATCACTACGCATAACTCCAAACTCGAAGGTGGAGGACACATGAACGAAAACGCAATTCATGGAGCTCTGAAAAAGGTTGAGAATGGAGAATTGCACTAAGCAATCACTACGCATAGCTCCAAACTCGAAGGTGGAGGACACATGAATGAAAACGCAATTCATGGGGCTCCGAAAAAGGTTGAGAATGGAAAATTGCACTAAGCAATCACTACGCATAGCTCCAAACTCGAAGGTGCAGGACACATGAACGAAAACGCAATTCATGGGGCTCCGAAAAAGGTTGAGAATGGAGAATTGCACTAAGTAATCACTACGCATAGCTCCAAACTCGAAGGTGGAGGACACATGAACGAAAATGCAATTCATGGGGCTCTGAAAAAGGTTGAGAATGGAGAATTGCACTAAGCAATCACTACGCATAGCTCCAAACTCGAAGGTGGAGGACATATGAACGAAAACGCAATTGATGGGGCTCCGAAAAAGGGGTTGAGAATGGAGAATTGCACTAAGAAATCACTATGCATAGCTCCAAACTCAAAGGTGGAGGACACATGAACGAAAACGTAATTCATGGGGCTCCGAAAAAGGTTGAGAATGGAGAATTGCACTAAGCAATCACTACGCATAGCTCCAAACCTGAAGGTGGAGGACACATGAATGAAAACGCAATTCATGGGGCTCTGAAAAAGGTTGAGAATGGAGAATTGCACTAAGCAATCACTACGCATAGCTCCAAACTTGAAGGTGGAGGACACATGAACGAAAATGCAATTCATGGGGCTCCGGAAAAGGTTTAGAATGGAGAATTGCACTAAGCAATCACTACGCATAGCTCATAACTCGAAGGTGGAGGACACATGAACGAAAACGCAATTCATGGGGCTCCGAAAAAGGTTGAGAATGGAGAATTGCACTAAGCAATCACTACGCATAGCTCCAAACTCGAAGGTGGAGGACACATGAACGAAAATGCAATTCATGGGGCTCTGAAAAAGGTTGAGAATGGAGAATTGCACTAAGCAATCACTACGCATAGCGACAAACTCGAAGGTGGAGGACACATGAATGAAAACGCAATTCATGGGGCTCCGAAAAAGGTTGAGAATGGAGAATTGCACTAAGCAATCACTACGCATAGCTCCAAATTCGAAGGTGGAGGACACATGAACGAAAGTGAAATTCACGGGGCTCCAAAAAAGGGTTGAGAATGGAGAATTGCACTAAGCAATCACTACGCATAGCTCCAAACTCGAAGGTGGAGGACACATGAACGAAAACGCAATTCATGGGGCTTCGAAAAAGGTTGGTCGGCAGGACCGAACGATCCACCGGGTCTTTCCACCTACAAAAGAAAACGTGCTTTTTGCAAAGAAAAATAAATCATTCGCGAGAGCACCATATCTTAGAGAAACAATATACTTGTGCTAAGGGTAATCTTCCTTGTAATCGAGAATGAAGGGTAGGTTGTCAACTTTTAGCTTTTAAATGAACATGCAGGGGAAACATCGGGCTAAGCTGAAAATAAATCCCTCATAGTGTATAAAACTCACAAGGCAAGTGTTTTATCCTATTCCCAAACCATAACTACACCATGACTCTATTTTGCACACGACTTCCTATCGAATCAAAGATCAAACGTACGATCACGGACCAATAGGATTTTCTCGAGGTTGGTGTTTTTGGAGAGGAAGCTGGGTGTTTCGGTCTTTTCCTCTTTGTTCATGTGGGGTGGGATATTGCCAGTCGAGAATGATTTTGAGTGGCAATCTGGCTTGAAGAATTTTTGTCCTCTTTCTTTCATTGATCGAGAATTGCTTCTTTTCCCTTTTCACTTCTTTTTGATCTTTGATCGGGAATCCTTCTTTCATTTCTTCTGTTCTTTTCTTTATTTTCATCTCTTTTTTCCTTTTTTCTTTCTTTCCATTTCTTCCTTTTCTTTCTTTTCACTTTTCCTTCCCCATCCCTTTCTTTGGGAAATCGGGTTTTAGCATTCTATTTGCTCTCCCTTGAGGAGATTCCGCTGTCCTTTGCTTCGGGGGAAAGAATGAGGATTCCCTTTTTTACAGGCCAAGGTTCAAAAAGGTCTAATGTTGTGTTTCAATGGGGTCTTTTATCGAGGGAACCCAATCTTGATATCTGAGGCGAAACCAATTTGGTTGTCAAGGTGTCGATTTCGGGCTGAACTTCCACATTATTCCATAAGGCACGCGCGACAATGATGATTCGAAAACAACATGCAAAATTAGTCATGGCTACAGCCAGGTGGGCACTCAAGCATCCCGTTTATGGCATTGTGATACTACGGTTGGGAATTTACACAAACAGACCCAACGTTTCCAAGTTATGTTCTTTCATCAGTTCAATGAATTCATCCATCCTTATCTCGGTTCATTCCGGAAAATAAACTCTTAGCATCAGTCCCTTGTTTCCAGAAGATACGTTTGCTCTTTACGAATGATTTATACTTTTTAACTATAACATGTCGACCTTCGCGGTCTTTCTTTCTTTTTCCTTTTGTTCCATCTTTATATATTTACAAAATTATACACCTGTGGTCCTCTATGAAGAAATCTTTCTTTGTATATCTACACTCTTATACATGACAAACTTTTTCTGTATACGCATTGGAACTCTCTCTCTTTACGTCACACGATCAAACCCTATTTACATTCAAAGATCTTTTTCGTTTTTCTCCAACACACACCTATGGCTCATACAAAAGTTTCTTTATATACATTCGTTGCTCACACACACAAGAATTTCTTTCCAC
Source organism: Glycine soja (assembly GCF_004193775.1). Classification (NCBI taxonomy): domain Eukaryota; kingdom Viridiplantae; phylum Streptophyta; class Magnoliopsida; order Fabales; family Fabaceae; genus Glycine; species Glycine soja. The sequence goes on along the minus strand of NW_021143767.1, from coordinate 12,913 downwards.
GCATCACTTACACACACAAAAACCTTCTATACACATTTTCCTTTTACATACATGTATATATACAAACCTTTTTCTTTTCTTTATGAACATGACTTTTATTCACAACGCTTCTTTCTTTTTATTAGGATTTTGGGTTCATTTTACTTTTAGGACAACATTCCTAAATGAAAAATTCTACGCGATTCCGGAATTTCAACAGACACTATTGACAACAACGAAATAAATACTAACATAACAATTCAAACGACATGTATGCACAAAACAAAAGTCAATCAAAACGAAACAAACGTTAGTCCATTAGTCAAACAAAAATAAGGTGATATATACCAAGAAAAATGGAAACAAAAAGAAATATGGACCAAGGGATCTCCCAATCATGTGGCCCCGCTTCCTCCTAAGAAATCAAGTAAATTGGCCATCTCCTCGTCCTCGCGAGCCTCATCTGCCTCGTCGGGAGCCTCTGCTGGTGCCTCTGCAGGTGCCTCTCCTGCCCGGGCCTCAGGCCAATCTCCAGGCCATGCGACCTCTGCCCTGAACTGGTCCGGAGTAGGGCACAGAAAAGAAGTAAAGCCCTGGCTCTGCAGGCTGAGGCTCATCTGATAAAGACAATCATGGGTCTGTACATGTGCCCGATGGTTGGCCGCCTGCTGGCGAACCAAATGTCGCAAATACTGCTCCGTATCAAACGATCCGGCTGGACCGGCCTGATGAGGTGGCGGCGTGTCTGCGGCCTGCGGAGCATCCCCCTGGACCTGTCTCTGCGTGCAATACTTCTCAATAAAAGCTCGGGTGATGGGCGGCCGAATCACCTTGCTAGGTGCGACAGGGACTCCGAACAACTAGGAGAGTCCTGTGATCAAAGCGGGAAATCCCATACCTGCAAATATATTGATGGCATCAGCGATTAGCTGAGCCACGTGAATGCTCATCCACGTCAGGATGGCGTACACCAGCTGACACTTCGGCAGGGGGAGGTCGGAATTATGGTCGCTGGGCTGGATGTTGCTGAGCAGCAAAGTCATCCAGATCTGAGTCAGGGTGGTCATGTTGGTGCGCAGGATCCGCACCCGTCTCCCGGCAGCAGTCAGGGCAAAATCCTGCGCCGGTATACATAGCAACTGGGCGATGGCCTCCTCATCGAACCCATCAGACCGGTTCCTCCTCTGGCCATACTCGCACTCCTGACCCTCTTCCAACACTAAAGGATATCCCAGGAACTGGCTGATAGCATCTGCATCAAACGGGATCCACTGAGCCCTCACCCAAGACCTCATATCTCGCACGCCCTCCTCTGTAGGCCAAGCATTGGCATAAAATTCGAGAACTATGTCTGGATCGAACTTGGCCATGGGGGTAACCAGTGATGCCCACCGCCGGCGAACTATCTTCTCCTGGAAATCGGTATACTCATCGTCCCTGAGCTGGACACGTCGCTCCCGGAGAAATGACCATCCCTTGATGGCCTCAAAGCGCTGCTGGTGTTCAACGCTCCTAAAGCGGTGACTGTCATACTCGGGAGCGGAACTAGTTCCTTCGGCCGCTTTATCGTTGCTGGATCTCTTTGAGGCAAGTTTCCTCGGGGCCATTTCCTGCGAGAACAAACATTTGGAAGTTAGTTTTACAAGATAATGCTTATCTTAACGCAAAAATGTCGTGCTAACCCCCCTGATTTAGACCAAACTCATGTAACCCATTTATGCACACGCGCATGTGTAGAAAATATCCTATTACTCATGTCAACATACAAGAGCATCAAACATATTCTAATTTCCATACACCTATATACACTATGAAAAAAGAAAACACACTTTCGTGCTCAAAGTGTTGCGTCAAACTTTACACCTAATTTATATCCTAAACATTTGCTATCACAAACTACATACATACATTTGAAGTACACCATACAAATTTTTACTGTTTCACTCATATTTATTTATATGAATATTGGAAAGCTAATTACATCCTGCACATATTTGCATTCAAAAAGGCATTCCACATTATCATACATTCATTTAGGAAGACAATCATTCACACTTTGCTAGGAATTTCATGCTCCTTATATTTACCTATGTATACACACTATTGCAAGGTGTTTTCCACACTACCTCTATGTAAAGTATCAAACATGGGGCAGCCCAAATTCGAGCAAAAACTCTCACAAGCAAATCCTAATTTTCATGTTTTTTCTAATTCTAAAACCAAATTTTGGATTCCTAGCCATAAGCATGTTTCCTTGCATTGAAGCTACAAGTTTAGGTTCCTAAGCTTGGAATTGCATTTGGGCACCTATTTTGAATCTCCTATGTTGTACCTACATATAAGAAACAGTCCCACTCTCCCAATTTTTCAAAATCATATTCATACATCATTGGGGCATTTCACCGAGCACTTGGTGAGCGCATGTTTGGACATAAATTGCAAGAGGATGGGGACAATGTGGCATGCCCCATTTCTTCAGAATACAGCATAGGCCTAAGGCCTTCTCATTCAAATCCTCAACTCAAGAAAACAAGCATAAAAATAAACCAAAACTGCCCCACAAATATAAGCACATTCTCACAATTTGGAGCACCAAAAGATGAAGAAAATATACCAATGGGAAGCTAAAAACATCAAGGATTGAATACTTACTTGTTGGAGTGAATAATAACACCAAAAATGAAATCAAAAGGCAACCGAAAGTGGCTTGAGGGAACAAGAACTGCAAGCCTTCGTGTTCTTTCTTTTGAATGAGGGGGGGGGGGAGTTTTTGGATGCCAAAACATTCCCCTCCCTCATTTTTATAATTTGGGTGCAGGGGTTGCTCGCCCAGGCGAGCTAACCTGCCATTTTTTTTTTTGAGGGGAACATTGACCATGTCTCCTCCTCCCTTACGGGTTAGCGTTTGCCTACTTGAACCTACTTAAATTAGAATTAGGTGTCGATTACTTATTTAAAACAAACAATAGTAAAAGAAACTGCGAATGCAAAGGATATTAGGCTGCCTTGCAGCGATGTTCTCTGCTTGTTTGGCGCCGGGAAGGGGCAACGATCGGTCGGTCGTGACCCTATCCCCACTTGCATCCGTCCCTATGTACCTGCAAGTAGGAAACAAAATCCGTGGCCAATCGTGTCCGGTCATCGTCTTACCTTGGTTGATTTTCGCAGTCAACTTGTCTTGACTTCTAACCGTGACCTAGGAAGGCCCTGCCCCTGTTACCACAAAATATGCATGTGTATGTGCATGTATGAATGTTCCTAATGCGATGACTTTCTTTTAGTGAGGGCTGGTTAGATTCAATTTTAAATAAGCGTTTGGGGCACCCCATACACCGAGCGAAGAGGGCTCAAGTTATAACAAATCTAAAACACAAGGTTTGAAAACAAAGGGAGGACTGAAACCTCGCCCATCTTTAAAGAAACGAGACAAATACAGTGAATGGGAATCCCTAGAGGAAACCAAAAAGAATGAGAACAACTCAAAAATAGAAAACATGCAACGGTCCTCTCGATTGCCCCAGACTTCAAGCGTAATATCGTTTAACTACATCGGAGTTCACGGGCGAGGGCAGCTCCTCGCCATCCATGTCGGTGAGTATCAGAGCACCCTCAGAAAAAGCTCTTTTCACCACGAAAGGTCCTTCATAATTCGGGGCCCACTTGCCTCGACTATCCTTAACAGCGTGGGACATCTTTTTCAGCACGAGGTCCCTCTCGTTGAACTTGCACGGACGTACCTTCTTGTCGAATGTGTTCTTTACTCTTCGTTAATACAGACACCCATGGCTCATGGCTGTCAAACGCTTACCTTCAATGAGGTTGAGTTGGTCGTAGCGTGCTTGAGCCCATTCCGACTCTTCTAGACCGGATTCTGCTATTATCCTCTGAGAAGGAACTTCCACCTCAAACGGGAGTACTGCTTCCATCCCATAAACTAAGGAATACGGTGTTGCCCCAGTAGAAGTTCGTACCGAGGTTCTATATATGTGCAGGGCGAAAGGCAACATCTCATGCCAATCTTTGTATGACACTGTCATCTTTTGAACAATCTTCTTAATATTCTTATTCGCAGCCTCTACAGCTCCATTCATCTTTGGCCGATAAGGGGTAGAGTTATGATGTTGGATCTTGAAGTCTTCGCACATCTCCTGCATCATCTTATTGTTCAGATTGGTGCCATTGTCAGTAATGATCTTCTTGGGGAGTCCGTATCGACAAATCAACTCCTTCTTTATGAATCTAACTACCACATTCCTTGTGACATTAGTATAAGAAGCTGCTTCGACCCATTTGGTGAAGTAATCTATCGCCACAAGAATGAAGTGGTGACCATTCGACGCTTTGGGTTCGATGGCCCCAATGACGTCTATTCCCCACATGGAAAAAGGCCAAGGGGCGGACATAACATTCAGAGGATGTGGCGGAACATTGACATTGTCCGCGTATGCCTGACATTTTTGGCATTTCCTTACATGAGCGCAGCAATCGCTTTCCATGGTAAGCCAATAATAACTGGCCCTAAGGATTTTTCTGGCCATAGCATGCCCATTGGCATGTGTCCCAAAGGAACCCTCGTGGATCTCCTCAATCATGAAGTTCGCCTCTTTGGCATCTATGCATCGTAGGAGGGTCATGTCATGGTTTCGTTTGTACAGGATGGTACCACTTACAAAGAAACCTGTAGCCAATCTCCTCAACGTCCTTTTGTCATTGTCAGAAATCCCTGGTGGGTATTCCTTGTTCTCGACATACTGCTTGATGTCGAAATACCACGGTTTCCCATCCCGCTCTTCCTCTATTGCATAACAATATGCTGGCCTGCCTTGAGATTTGAATTCGATGTACGGCAGATCCCCGTGTGGGGCAAGTTGAAACATGGATGCCAGAGTGGCTAATGCATCAGCCATTTGATTCTCTTCCCGAGGTATGTGGTGGAAGGAAATGTCGTCAAAGTACTTGGCTAACCTCAAGATGTGAGTTTGATAGGGTATCAACTTCGGATCCCTAGTTTCCCATTCTCCTTTCAACTGGCGTATCACCAAAGCTGAGTCTCCATACACCTTGAGTAGTTTTACATCAAAATCAATGGCCGCCTGAACCCCGAGGGCGCATGCTTCGTACTCAGCCATATTGTTGGTAGAATCAAAACCTAGCCTAGCCGTGAAAGGAATACACTGATCATCTGGGGATACAAGGACTGCCCCTACTCCGTGGCCCAAAGCATTTGACGCCCCATCGAAGCAAACAATCCATTTGTCTATGTCCTCGTGCGTCCGCTTCTCTTCAAATAGGGCCATGATATCTTCATCTGGGAACTCGGGGTGCATCGGCCGATAATCCTGGAGGGGTTGCTGGGCCAAATAATCTGCTAAGGCACTTCCCTTTACCGCTTTTTGGGTGACGTAAACGATATCGAATTCAGATAATAGTACCTGCCACCTAGCGATTCGTCCCGTGAGGGCCGGTTTTTCAAAGATGTATTTCACAGGATCCATTTTGGAAATAAGCCACGTGGTATGGCTGAGCATATACTGCCTAAGCCGATGTGATGCCCATACCAGAGCACAACACGTCCATTCCAGCATTGAGTAATTCATCTCACATGCGGTAAACTTCTTGCTCAGATAGTAGATGGCTTGCTCCTTTTTCCCAGAATCATCATGCTGACCCAACACGCACCCCATAGACTCGTCCAACACGGTCATGTACAGGAAAAGAGGTCTTCCTGTTACAGGTGGCATGAGCACCGGGGGATTCGCGAGACTCTGTTTGATCATCTCGAAGGCCTCTTGGCAGTCACTGTTCCATAGGACCGCCTGGTTCTTACGTAACAGCTTAAAAATGGGCTCACAGGTAGGGGTGAGCTGCGAGATAAATCTCGCAATATAATTCAACCTGCCTAAAAACCCCCGAACCTGCTTCTCCGTGCGTGGTTCTGGCATTTCAAGGATGGCTTTTACTTTCTCGGGATCTATCTCTATCCCTTTTTGACTTACGATAAATCCTAGCAGCTTCCCCAACTTCACCCCAAAGGTGCATTTGGTTGGGTTTAGTTTTAATTGGTATTTCCGCAACCTTCCAAACAGCTTACGCAGATTGACAAGGTGTTCGTCCTCAGTCCGAGACTTGGCAATCATGTCATCTACGTAGACCTCTATTTCCTTATGCATCATATCATGGAACAATGCCACCATGGCACGCTGATAGGTTGCCCCAGCATTTTTCAGCCCGAAGGCCATCACTTTATAGCGGAATGTCCCCCATAGGGTGACGAAAGTGGTCTTCTCCACATCTTCGGGTGCCATCTTTATTTGATTATACCCCGAGAAACCATCCATAAATGAGAAAAGGGTGAATTTGGTTGTATTATCTACCAATATATCAATGTGTGGCAGGGGAAAATTGTCTTTAGGACTGGCTCGGTTCAAGTCCCGGTAGTCTACACACATTCGAACCTTGTCGTCCTTTTTCGGGACTGGGACAATGTTGGCCACCCACTCCGGGTACCGCGCCACAGCTAAGAAACCTGCATCAAACTGCTTCCTTACTTCTTCTTTAATTTTTAAGGACATCTCGGGTTTCATTCGTCGTAACTTTTGCTTAACCGGGGAAGACCCAGGATTCAAAGGCAACTTATGCTGCACAATGTCGGAATCTAGACCGGGCATGTCTTGATATGACCACGCAAAGACATCATGATACTCTTGAAGAAGGGTTATCAAGCCTCGACGGATAGGCGCGGTCATACCGGTTCCTACCTTTACTTCTTTCTTTTCCTCCGTGGTCCCCAAGTTTACCAATTCGGTTTCTTCTTGGTGAGGCTTCATTTCACGTTCTTCCTGAGCGACCAACCTCTCCAACTCTGGTGACAGGACGTCCTCTTCCTCTTCCTCGTTTATCGTTTGGCTTATATCTCAATCGAAATCGATTTTCAAACCCTCGTTGTTAGGATCCTCAAAGAATCGACCCTCATATCTATACCAAACAAGACAAAAGAAACAAAAAACATGCAAAATGATATGAGAAAAGGTGGGACTGCAAGAACAGATGAAACAAGATCTCTTCGTTTATTTAATAAGGTAGGTTTCACAAAACAAAAGAGAAAGGAAATCTATAGGCTCTAATTACATTGAATCAGTGGTATAGACTTCTGATTGGCTTATCACGCGCCAGTTCCCCACTTGGGAATCGGGGTGGCATGGTTGCACAAAACTTGGTGGGTCTTGAGGGAACTCCTCTTTTATTGCTGCCACCTCCTCCTCGGACACCATTCCAGCGCTGGTGAAACATTGGCTAATACGGCCGGGCCATACCCTATCTGCCCGAAATCTTGACGGCACGTTCCTCCTCCCCGGCATCCCGGGTTCATACCCTAATCCATACTTGTATGGATTTCCCTTGATATCGACCACGTCGGCATTCCTGAGGCAGTCCTTGCCTAGACCCATTCCGGGCTCAAATCCGTTCCTGAGCATAACACGCGCCACCATTATGGCCGCTTTGGAGAGAGAAGGTAGCGACGGACTTGGTTCCACAGAGGCGCAGCTCACCACTTCAAAGGATTGGAAAGCCGTTTCCAATGATTCTTCCGCCGCTTCTACGTATGGTGCGGAGGAGGGGCAGCTCACTAACATGTCCTCTTCACCCGACACTATCACTAAAAGTCCACCCACTGCGAACTTCAATTTCTGGTGAAGCGTTGAAGGGACCACTCCCAGGGCATGAATCCACGGTCTTCCCAAGAGGCAGCTATAGGTAGGATTTATATCCATTACTTGAAACACCACGTTGCAAGTGTGGGGGCCTATCTGAATGGGAATGTCGATTTCCCCCATCACTTCCCGCCGAGTACCATCAAAGACTCGCACCACCATCGAGCTTGGTTTTAAACGTGACGCACTAAAAGGAAGCTTTTCCAAAGTGGTCTTCGACATTACATTTAAGCTCGATCCATTGTCGATAAGTACCTTTGCGACAACGTGGTCCATACATCTCACCGACACATGTAGAGCCTTGTTGTGTCCTCTCCCCTCAACGGGAATCTCTTATTCCGCAAACGCGATATAATTGTTGGTGGTTATATGATTAACGATGCCTTCGAAACCCTCCACTGAGATATCATGTGCTACATGGGCATCGTTAAGGACCTTCATCAACAGCGCACGATGAGGCTCGGAGTTTATGAGTAGTTCAAGCAAAGAGATCCTTGCTGGAGTTTTATTCAGTTGCTCGACTACCTTAAACTCGCTTTGTTGGATGAGGCGGAGGAACTCATGGGCCTCTTCCAAAGTCATTGTTTTTCCTTGAAGTCCCTTTTTTTTTTCGGCCCCTCTTACCACTGGAGGATCTACTTCTTTCGATGGGGTGGCTATATCTGTGGGCTCTTGGACCATGGGCGCTTTCCCTTTAGAGGGCAAATCCGCCGGGTGAGGGGAAGCGAACACCCGACCACTGCGGGTTACGCCACTGAGGCCGGTGATGTTGGTTACCTTAGTTGATAGGGAGTCAACTTCGGTTGCAACTCTTTCGCTGGACGCGGGAGGGGTATACTTCCACGGAACGTCCTTATTACTTTGATATGCAAATGGTGTTGGCTTGGGTGCCGTTCGGGGGTATATGGGTGTGGAGCCGGTCCCCTTCCTAGTAAAACATATCACTAGGGCCTTGGGGGTTAGAGGAACCTTCTTCTCTTCCGACTGCATGCAAATTTGTGGTTCTTCCCTCCCTCCTATGGACACTTCAAGCTGCCCGCAATCCATGAGCCGCTAAAGCAATTCTTCCACCACGGGACAGGTTTCCATGTCATGCGACTCCCCGAGGTGAAACAAACATTCATCCCTTTCGTCTCCACCTCGGGAAACCATGCACGCCGCTTGCAGTGATTGATAGATGAAGCGTCTAGAAGTAACCACCTCTCCTAACCTCTTTGCCCGCGATGGCCTGTCCTCTTCGACGGCGTTCACGCTAGCCCCTCCATGACTAGCTAGCGGGTTGGTTTTAACATTTGGGCCTTCCTCCTGAAACGCTAGCCAGCCGGCACTAATCAGGTGCTGCACTTTATACTTGAATGGGATGCAGGAGTCAATATTGTGTCCAGGAGCTCCACTATGGTACACACACTTGGCACCCGGGTCGTACCACTTGGGGTAGGGTGGCTGGAAGACCTTCCCGGGTATGGCCACCACCAAATGATTCTCCAATAATGAAGGCCATAACTCGGAGTATGCCATGGGAATAGGGGAGAAGTTATCTTTCGGGGACGGGTGCTGGGCATATTTATAGCTTGCGCCAAGGGCTGTATTATTAATTGGCCGGGGAGCGGCTAGAGCTGTGCGTTGGGCTGGCGCTCTTTCTGCTGCGGGTGGTCCTTTTACTTGGGTCGGGAGAGAATTCCCGGCTCGGATTAAAAAATTTGGGGGATTGGGCTGGTATGAGCTTTGGATATTTTGGGGTGCTTTCATCCACGTCGGGGCGGTGGTGACTGCGTGGGCGTCTCCTTCTTTTTTCCTCGCGCCCACTACTAGGGCTCCTGTGTTGTTGTTGGAAGCATATTCGAACTTGCCTTTCCGTAATCCAGATTCAATCCTTTCTCCAGCGAAGACGAGATCCGCAAAGTTAGCTGGCATGTAGCCTATCAGCTTTTCATAGTAGAACGTGGGTAACGTATCTACCATAATTGTGATCATCTCCCTTTCCGTCATGGGCGGTACAACTTGGGCTGCGAGATCTCTCCATCTTTGGGCATATTCCTTAATGGACTCATGCTTTCGCTTAGTCATACTCTGAAGTTGGTTCCGATCGGGAGCCATGTCCGTATTGTACTGGTACTGCCTAATGAAGGCAGTTGCCAAGTCCTTCCATGATCGGATCTGGGAAGCTTCCAGATTGGTATACCATGATAGAGCTGCTTCGGCCAAGCTGTCTTGAAAGAAATGGACCAACAATTTCTCGTCCGCAGAATACGCCCCCATCTTTCGGCAATACATCCGAAGATGCCCCTTCGGACATGTCGTCCCTTTGTACTTATCAAAGCCCGGTACTTTGAACTTGGGAGGGACGACGATGTTGGGCACGAGACATAAATCTGCTAAATCCGAGAATGGGTAATTGCCGAGGCCCTCGACTGCTCTCAACCTCTCTTCAAGCGCCTCAATCTTTCCCTTATCTTCCACAAAGGGAACAGATTCTTTTACAGGTGTGGGTGAGGCCGGGATATGGCGGACTATGTTCGGTTGGGGTAGTTCATGTGGGGACGGATCTTTGAGGTGGAGCAGGGGGCCGAGATGGGTATCTCCTTCCTCATCGTCTTGCCCGGGATAGTCGTCATAAGGCGGGAGTTGCCCCTCAAAAGTAGGGCTTGTCTTAAATCTTCCGGAGTGGCACGGGGAGTGAAGTCCGGAGGCAAGCCATAAGGATAAGCTTGCAGACTATACCTTCGACCAAACACGGTCGTGTTTCTGTCTCGGCCCGGATTTAAAGCGGGTTGCAGCACCGGCTCCGCTTCCCTAACCGTACTGGAGGCGGTTGCCATGGCTTTGTCCTCTATGGTTTTCTGGAGTTTTAACATGACCTCCGAGATGGAAGCCATTTGATCTTTTAAGGCCGATAGTTCGGCCTTCATCTGTTCCTGCACGCCCTCTTCATTATCCATTTTTCTGGATCGAGTGTTATAGGGGTGCCTTGGTGTTTTCTTAGTTATGATGAATTTCCTAAAGAAATAAACAAAGGTGAGTATGCCACCAAAACATGAATATGCAAATGAATGATCGGTGCACTTGGATCCACCCAAAGGTTTTTAGGTAACGTAATGAGTCCAGAACTTCTCATTTTACAAAAAGAACAAAGCTTTCATCTAGCCAAGATTATACAAAGGTGTTATAAGAGAACCTAACGATTTCTAATTATGTGGGCCATCAAATCTATCATGTGTTGACAGTAATTGATTAGCCCATGAATCTCCTCGAGGGCCGTACACACTTCGGCCATGGCTTTCGCTTTGGCTAGTAGACGCGGGAGGTCTTGACTTCCATTCAAGGTCAAGGCGAACCTATCCATCCACATAGTCGCTTCTTGATGCAATGCATCAATCACCCTCCCTCTTGCTTCTTTTTCGGCGTACACTTGTGCAAAATCCTCCACTAGCTTTTGTTCATGGGCCATAGACTGGTTCAATTCTTCCTTGTATTGCCCTATGATAGCTAGCATGCTTTGCTCCGTGGCTTCCAAGTGTTGAGCCAAACTTCTTTTGGACCTCGCGCAGGCAACTAACTCTTCTTTTAAGATCATGCCATGCACCCGTGACCGATCTCTCTCCTCTCTTCGGAGCTTGAGCTCATTGTTGCTACCCCACAATGCTCCTCGGAATTTCTCTCGGCCATATTCCTCCTTGCGGGCCCTTTTGGTTTTTTGTTCAAGGGCTTTTGCAGTGGCCGCGTTTTCCTCTTGTAACTCAGTGCAGTCCTTCCGGATGTGTGTAGCAACTGACTTGAACTTCTCCTTGGCGAGTCTTGCCTTCCCTAACTCTAATTTTAGAGCTCGGACTTCTTCATCTTCCTCCGGAGCTTCGAAGTCCTCCTCATCGATAACTTTCAACTTGGAGAGCCAATCTAACCCTCGCGTGTGAATTCTTAGCCATCCATGATAACCTCCGATGACGCCATTACGGATGCCCCTAAGCTCCTTGTCTTTCCTCAACGGACTTCTCCACGCCTTGTGGACTCTTTGTATCGCCTTGAGACTTTGTGCGCCTAGATTCCTCACAAGGAAAGGCGAGAGACTTTCTTCGGTTGGCGCTCCCCTCATGGGGTACCCTAGTTGTCTTATGGCGAGTGCGGATTATAATTAATACACCCCCTAGTCCCTATCAATGGAATATTAGGGTAGTCCCCACACGAGAAAAGAACTCCTTCCTTGCCTTCCTTCCAACGAGGAAACCAATTGATCGCGCTGCCCCTATCCCAGCCAAATGTTGGTCCCAATCGACTCTTCCTTTTTCGGCGCATGAGCGATAGCTTTGAAGCGGACACGGGTGTCTCGTGTCTTGTTGGAATAGGTGTGAAATCAACCACACACAGAGAGCGGGTAAACAACAGACAATCCGCGCACTGTTTTTCTCACACCTCCGGTCAAAGGTGTCAAACAAATCTGCCAAGATAGCCACCACTGGACTTTCCTTGCTATGGTGATATGCGAGGAAAGCATCAATGGCGGCTAAGTCTACCAAACCGTCGACGTTCGGGAAGAGGACAACCCCAAAAATCAGCAAAGCTAAAATATCTGCAAACGGGCCCCACTTCTCTTGGCTCGCCATATCCTTTGCCTTACCTTCCAAGTATTTCCGAGGCAGGCCCACTACGCCGTTCCGAGTTTGCTTCGTGCGATCCAACTCTTTTGCTGAATCACCAACCACAGCTGCAATCTTGCTCAAGGAAGGAAGAAAGCCGGAGAAAAGATACGGTTTTCTCCCCCCAAGAGGGCATCCTAATATTTCCTCAAACTCTTCAATAGTTGGTAACATTTGGAAGTCCCCAAACGTGAAACACCTCAACGGCTGGTCATAGTATTGGGCGAGGGATACGACAGCTTTCGTAAATACCTCCGCTGCGGCCAAATCTAAAATCTTCCCGTACACTTTGCGGAAGGCTTGCCTTTGGAGAGGTCCCATCAATCGTCCTAATTCCTTGAGGCTAGTGACATCTAGACTTTTAACCTTGACTTGATAAAACCTTTTGCCGTTTTGATTTGTCCCCATCATTTACCTAAAAAAGGGGTGGATCAAGACTCCGACATGAATGATGCGATGCGTATGCATGAAACGGAAAGAAACAAGAAAAAGGGGTAATTCATACATACGAGACCGCAGAGACCAATTTTAATGCTACATTTTGGGCATGATGGCGCCTCAACGTAGCATTAAAAAGGTTACGTATTACTC
>NW_021143766.1:0-22374 GCF_004193775.1 Glycine soja | reverse complement strand
TCGGATGTCTGATTGAGTCCCGTAACATATCGACACGCTCGAAATTGAATGTTAAAGCTCTGAGCCAATTCAAACGACAATAACATTTTTCTCGGTTGTCTGATTGAGTCCCGTAATATATCGAGACGCTCGAAAATGAATGTGGAATCTCTGAGCCAATTCAACGACCATAAATTTTTACTCGGATGTCTGATTGAGTCCCGTAACATATCAAGACGCTCGAAATTGAATGTTGAACCTCTGAGCAAATTCAAACGACAATAACTTTTTTCTCGGATATCTGATTGAGTCCCGTAACATATCGAGACGCTCGAAATTGAATGTTGAAGCTCTGAGCCAATTCAAACGACAATAACTTTTTTCTCGGATGTCTGATTGAGTCCCGTAACATATCGAGACGCTCGAAATTGAATGTTGAAGCTCTGAGCCAATTCAAATAACAATAACGTTTTACTCGGATGTCTGATTGAGTCCCGTAATATATCGAGACGCTCGAAATTGAATGTGGAATCTCTGAGCCAATTCAACGACCATAACTTTTTACTCGGATGTCTGATTGAGTCCCGTAACATATCGAGACGCTCGAAATTGAATGTTGAACCTCTGAGCAAATTCAAACGACCATAACTTTTTACTTGAATGTCTGATTGAGTATCGTAACACATCGAGACGCTCGAAATTGAATGTTGAAGCTCTGAGCCAATTCAAACGACAATAACTTTTTTCTCGGATGTCTGATTGAGTCCCGTAATATATCGAGACTCTCGAAATTGAATGTTGAATCTCTGAGCCAATTCAAACGACAATAAATTTTTAATCGGATGTTTGATTGAGTCCCGCAATATATCGAGACGCTCGAAATTGAATGTTGAAGCCCTAAGCTAATTCAAACGACAATAACGTTTTTCTCGGATGTCTGATTGAGTCCCGTAACATATCGAGACGCTCGAAATTGAATGTTGAAGCTCTGAGCCAATTCAAACGACAATAACTTTTTTCTCGGATGTCTGATTGAGTCCCGTAACATATCAAGACGCTCGAAATTGAATGTTGAATCTCTAAGCCAATTCAAATAACAATAACGTTTTACTCGGATGTCTGATTGAGTCCCGTAATATATCGAGACGCTCGAAATTGAATGTGGAATCTCTGAGCCAATTCAACGACCATAACTTTTTACTCGGATGTCTGATTGAGTCCCGTAACATATCGAGACGCTCGAAATTGAATGTTGAACCTATGAGCAAATTCAAACGACAATAACGTTTTTCTCGGATGTCTGATTGAGTCCAGTAACATATCGAGACGCTCGAAATTGAATGTTGAAGCTCTGAGCCAATTCAAACGACAATAACTTTTTTCTCGGATGTCTGATTGAGTCCCGTAACAGATCGAGACGCTCGAAATTGAATGTTGAAGCTCTGAGCCAATTCAAACAACAATAACGTTTTACTCGGATGTCTGATTGAGTCCCGTAATATATCGAGACGCTCGAAATTGAATGTGGAATCTCTGAGCCAATTCAACGACCATAACTTTTTACTCAGATGTCTGATTGAGTCCCGTAACATATCGAGACGCTCGAAATTGAATGTTGAACCTCTGAGCAAATTCAAACGACAATAACTTTTTTCTCGGATATCTGATTGAGTCCCGTAATATATCGAGACGCTCGAAATTGAATGTTGAACCTCTGAGCTAATTCAAACAACAATAAATTTTTTCTCGGATGTTTGATTGAGTCTCGTAACATATCGAGACGCTCGAAATTGAATGTTGAAGCTCTGAGCCAATTCAAACGACAATAACTTTTTTCAAGGATGTCTGATTGAGTCCCGTAATATATCGAGACGCTCGAAATTGAATGTTGAAGCTCTAAGCCAATTCAAACAACAATAACTTTTTACTCGGATGTCTGATTGAGTCCCGTAATATATCGAGACGCTCGAAATTGAATGTTTGATTGAGTCCCGCAATATATCGAGACAGTCGAAATTGAATGTTGAACCTCTGAGCAAATTCAAACGACAATAACTTTTTACTCGGATGTCTGATTGAGTCCCGTAACATATCGAGACGCTCGAAATTGAATGTTGAACCTCTGAGCAAATTCAAACGACAATAAATTTTTTCTAGGATGTCTGATTGAGTCCCGTAACATATCGAGACGCTCGAAATTGAATGTTGAAGCTCTGAGCCAATTCAAACGACAATAACTTTTTTCTCGGATGTTTGATTGAGTCCCGTAATATATCGAGACGCTCGAAATTGAATGTTGAAGCTCTCAGCCAATTCAAACAACAATAACGTTATACTCGGATGTCTGATTGAGTCCCGTAATATATCGAGACGCTTGAAATTGAATGTTGAATCTCTGAGCCAATTGAAACGACAATAAATTATTACTCGGATGTTTTATTGAGTCCCACAATATATCGAGACGCTCGAAATTGAATGTTGAACCTCTGGTCAAATTCAAACGACAATAACGTTTTTCTCGGATGTCTGATTGAGTCCCGTAATATATCGACACGCTCGAAATTGAATGTTGAACCTCTGAGCTAATTCGAACGACAATAACTTTTTTCTCGGATGTCTGATTGAGTCCCGTAATATATCGACACGCTTGAAATTGAATGTTGAATCTCTGAGCCAATTCAACGACCATAACTTTTTACTCGGATGTCTGATTGAGTCCCGTAACATATCGAGACGCTCGAAATTGAATGTTGAACCTCCGAGCAAATTCAAACGACAATAACTTTTTTCTCGGATATCTGATTGAGTCCCGTAACATATCGAGACGCTCGAAATTGAATGTTGAAGCTCTGAGCCAATTCGAACGACAATAACTTTTTTCTCGGATGTCTGATTGAGTCCCGTAATATATCGAGACGCTCGAAATTTAATGTTGAAGCTCTGAGCCAATTCAAATAACAATAACGTTTTACTCGGATGTCTGATTGAGTCCCGTAATATATCGAGACGCTCGAAATTGTATATTGAATCTCTGAGCTAATTCAAACAACAATAACTTTTTTCTCAGATGTCTACTTGAGTGCCGTAATATATCGAGACGCTCGAAATTGAATGTTGAATCTCTGAGCCAATTCAAACGACAATAACTTTTTACTCGGATGTCTGATTGAGTCCCGTAATATATCGAGACGCTCGAAATTGAATGTTGAATCTCTGAGCCAAATCAAACGACAATAAATTTTTACTCGGATGTTTGATTGAGTCCCGCAATATATCGAGACGCTCGAAATTGAATGTTGAACCTCTTAGCTAATTCAAACGACAATAACTTTTTTCTCGGATGTCTGATTGAGTCCCGTAACATATCGACACGCTCGAAATTGAATGTTGAAGCTCTGAGCCAATTCAAACGACAATAACTTTTTTCTCGGATGTCTGATTGAGTCCCGTAACATATCGAGACGCTCGAAATTGAATGTTGAAGCTCTGAGCCAATTCAAACGACAATAACTTTTTTCTCGGATGTCTTATTGAGTCCCGTAACATATCGAGACGCTCGAAATTGAATGTTGAAGCTCTAAGCCAATTCAAATAACAATAACGTTTTACTCGGATGTCTGATTGAGTCCCGTAATATATCGAGACGCTCGAAATTGAATGTGGAATCTCTGAGCCAATTCAACGACCATAACTTTGTACTCGGATGTCTGATTGAGTCCCGTAACATATCGAGACGCTCGAAATTGAATGTTGAACCTCTGAGCAAATTCAAACGACAATAAATTTTTTCTAGGATGTCTGATTGAGTCCCGTAACATATCGAGACGCTCGAAATTCAATGTTGAAGCTCTGAGCCAATTCAAACGACAATAACGTTTTTCTCGGATGTTTGATTGAGTCCCGTAATATATCGAGACGCTCGAAATTGAATGTTGAAGCTCTCAGCCAATTCAAACAACAATAACGTTATACTCGGATGTCTGATTCAGTCCCGTAATATATCGAGACGCTTGAAATTGAATGTTGAATCTCTGAGCCAATTGAAACGACAATAAATTATTACTCGGATGTTTTATTGAGTCCCACAATATATCGAGACGCTCGAAATTGAATGTTGAACCTCTGAGCAAATTCAAACGACAATAACTTTTTTCTCGGATGTCTGATTGAGTCCCGTAATATATCGAGACGCTCGAAATTGAATGTTGAACCTCTGAGCTAATTCAAACAACAATAAATTTTTTCTCGGATGTTTGATTGAGTCTCGTAACATATCGAGACGCTCGAAATTGAATGTTGAAGCTCTGAGCCAATTCAAATAACAATAACGTTTTACTCGGATGTCTGATTGAGTCCCGTAACATATCGACACGCTCGAAATTGAATGTTGAAGCTCTGAGCCAATTAAAACGACAATAACTTTTTTCAAGGATGTCTGATTGAGTCCCGTAATATATCGAGACGCTCGAAATTGAATGTTGAAGCTCTAAGCCAATTCAAACAACAATAACTTTTTACTCGGATGTCTGATTGAGTCCCGTAATATATCGAGACGCTCGAAATTGAATGTTTGATTGAGTCCCGCAATATATCGAGACAGTCGAAATTGAATGTTGAACCTCTGAGCAAATTCAAACGACAATAACTTTTTACTCGGATGTCTGATTGAGTCCCGTAACATATCGAGACGCTCGAAATTGAATGTTGAACCTCTGAGCAAATTCAAACGACAATAAATTTTTTCTAGGATGTCTGATTGAGTCCCGTAACATATCGAGACGCTCGAAATTGAATGTTGAAGCTCTGAGCCAATTCAAACGACAATAACTTTTTTCTCGGATGTTTGATTGAGTCCCGTAATATATCGAGACGCTCGAAATTGAATGTTGAAGCTCTCAGCCAATTCAAACAACAATAACGTTATACTCGGATGTCTGATTGAGTCCCGTAATATATCGAGACGCTTGAAATTGAATGTTGAATCTCTGAGCCAATTGAAACGACAATAAATTATTACTCGGATGTTTTATTGAGTCCCACAATATATCGAGACGCTCAAAATTGAATGTTGAACCTCTGATCAAATTCAAACGACAATAACGTTTTTCTCGGAGGTCTGATTGAGTCCCGTAATATATCGACACGCTCGAAATTGAATGTTGAACCTCTGAGCTAATTCAAACAACAATAAATTTTTTCTCGGATGTTTGATTGAGTCTCGTAACATATCGAGACGCTCGAAATTGAATGTTGAAGCTCTGAGCCAATTCAAATAACAATAACGTTTTACTCGGATGTCTGATTGAGTCCCATAACATATCGACACGCTCGAAATTGAATGTTGAAGCTCTGAGCCAATTCAAACGACAATAACTTTTTTCAAGGATGTCTGATTGAGTCCCGTAATATATCGAGACGCTCGAAATTGAATGTTGAAGCTCTAAGCCAATTCAAACAACAATAACTTTTTACTCGGATGTCTGATTGAGTCCCGTAATATATCGAGACGCTCGAAATTGAATGTTTGATTGAGTCCCGCAATATATCGAGACAGTCGAAATTGAATGTTGAACCTCTGAGCAAATTCAAACGACAATAACTTTTTACTCGGATGTCTGATTGAGTCCCGTAACATATCGAGACGCTCGAAATTGAATGTTGAACCTCTGAGCAAATTCAAACGACAATAAATTTTTTCAAGGATGTCTGATTGAGTCCCGTAACATATCGAGACGCTCGAAATTGAATGTTGAAGCTCTGAGCCAATTCAAACGACAATAACTGTTTTCTCGGATGTTTGATTGAGTCCCGTAATATATCGAGACGCTCGAAATTGAATGTTGAAGCTCTCAGCCAATTCAAACAACAATAACGTTATACTCGGATGTCTGATTGAGTCCCGTAATATATCGAGACGCTTGAAATTGAATGTTGAATCTCTGAGCCAATTGAAACGACAATAAATTATTACTCGGATGTTTTATTGAGTCCCACAATATATCGAGACGCTCGAAATTGAATGTTGAACCTCTGAGCAAATTCAAACGACAATAACTTTTTTCTCGGATGTCTGATTGAGTCCCGTAATATATCGAGACGCTCGAAATTGAATGTTGAACCTCTGAGCTAATTCAAACAACAATAAATTTTTTCTCGGATGTTTGATTGAGTCTCGTAACATATCGAGACGCTCGAAATTGAATGTTGAAGCTCTGAGCCAATTCAAATAACAATAACGTTTTACTCGGATGTCTGATTGAGTCCCGTAATATATCGAGACGCTCGAAATTGAATGTGGAATCTCTGAGCCAATTCAACGACCATAACTTTTTACTCGGATGTCTGATTGAGTCCTGTAACATATCGAGATGCTCAAAATTGAATGTTGAAGCTCTGAGCAAATTCAAACGACAATAACTTTTTTCTCGGATGTCTGATTGAGTCCCGTAACATATCGAGACGCTCGAAATTGAATGTTGAAGCTCTGAGCCAATTCAAACGACAATAACTTTTTTCTCGGATGTCTGATTGAGTCCCGTAATATATCGAGACGTTCGAAATTTAATGTTGAAGCTCTAAGCCAATTCAAATAACAATAACGTTTTACTCGGATGTCTGATTGAGTCCCGTAATATATCGAGACGCTCAAAATTGTATATTGAACCTTTGAGCTAATTCAAACAACAATAACTTTTTTCTCGGATGTCTAATTGAGTGCCGTAATATATCGAGACGCTCAAAATTGAATGTTGAATCACTGAGCCAATTCAAACGACAATAACTTTTTACTCGGATGTCTGATTGAGTCCCGTAATATATCGAGACGCTCGAAATTAAATGTTGAACCTCTTAGCTAATTCAAACGACAATAACTTTTTTCTCGGATGTCTGATTGAGTCTCGTAACATATCGACACGCTCGAAATTGAATGTTGAAGCTCTGAGCCAATTCAAACGACAATAACTTTTTTCTCGGATGTCTGATTGAGTCCCGTAATATATCGAGACGCTCGAAATTGAATGTTGAAGCTCTAAGCCAATTCAAACAACAATAACTTTATACTCGGATGTCTGATTGAGTCCCGTAATATATCGAGACGCTCGAAATTGAATGTTGAAGCTCTGAGCCAATTCAAAGACAATAACTTTTTACTCGGATGTCTGATTGAGTCCCGTAATATATCGAGACGCTTGAAATTGAATGTTGAACCTCTGAGCTAATTCAAACAACAATAACTTTTTTCTCGGATGTCTGATTGAGTGCCGTAATATATCGAGACGCTCGAAATTGAATGTTGAATCTCTGAGCCAATTCAAACGACAATAACTTTTTACTCGGATGTCTGATTGAGTCCCGTAATATATCGAGACGCTCGAAATTGAATGTTGAATCTCTGAGCCAATTCAAACGACAATAACTTTTTACTCGGATGTCTGATTGAGTCCCGTAATATATCGAGACGCTCGAAATTGAATGTTGAACCTCTTAGCTAATTCAAACGACAATAACTTTTTTCTCGGATGTCTGATTGAGTCCCGTAACATATCGAGACGCTCGAAATTGAATGTTGAAGCTCTGAGCCAATTCAAACGACAATAACTTTTTTCTCGGATGTCTGATTGAGTCCCGTAACATATCGAGACGCTCGAAATTGAATGTTGAAGCTCTGAGCCAATTCAAACGACAATAACTTTTTTCTCGGATGTCTGATTGAGTCCCGTAACATATCGAGACGCTCGAAATTGAATGTTGAAGCTCTGAGCCAATTCAAACACAATAACTTTTACTCGGATGTCTGATTGAGTCCCGTAATATATCGAGACGCTCGAAATTGAATGTGAATCTCTGAGCGAATTCAACGACAATAACTTTTTACTCGGATGTCTGATTGAGTCCTGTAACATATCGAGACGCTCGAAATTGAATGTTGAAGCTCTGAGCCAATTCAAACGACAATAACTTTTTACTCGGATGTCTGATTGAGTCCCGTAATATATCGAGACGCTCGAAATTGAATGTTGAATCTCTGAGCCAATTCAAACGACAATAACTTTTTACTCGGATGTCTGATTGAGTCCCGTAATATATCGAGACGCTCGAAATTGAATGTTGAATCTCTGAGCCAATTCAAACGACAATAACTTTTTACTCGGATGTCTGATTGAGTCCCGTAACATATCGAGACGCTCGAAATTGAATGTTGAAGCTCTGAGCCAATTCAAACGACAATAACTTTTTACTCGGATGTCTGATTGAGTCCCGTAACATATCGAGACGCTCGAAATTGAATGTTGAACTCTGAGCCAATTCAAACGACAATAACTTTTTACTCGGATGTCTGATTGAGTCCCGTAATATATCGAGACGCTCGAAATTGAATGTTGAACTCTGAGCTAATTCAAACGACAATAACTTTTTACTCGGATGTCTGATTGAGTCCCGTAAGATATCGAGACGCTCGAAATTGAATGTTGAAGCTCTGAGCCAATTCAAACGACAATAACTTTTTACTCGGATGTCTGATTGAGTCCCGTAATATATCGAGACGCTCGAAATTGAATGTTGAACTCTGAGCCAATTCAAACGACAATAACTTTTTACTCGGATGTCTGATTGAGTCCCGTAACATATCGAGACGCTCGAAATTGAATGTTGAAGCTCTGAGCCAATTCAAACGACAATAACATTTTTCTCGGATGTCTGATTGAGTCCCGTAACATATCGAGACGCTCGAAATTGAATGTTGAAGCACTGAGCCAATTCAAACGACAATAACATTTTTCTCGGATGTCTGATTGAGTCCCGTAATATATCGAGACGCTTGAAATTGAATGTTGAACCTCTGAGCTAATTCAAACAACAATAACTTTTTTCTCGGATGTCTGATTGAGTCCCGTAACATATCGAGACGCTCGAAATTGAATGTGGAATCTCTGAGCCAATTCAACGACCATAACTTTTTACTCGGATGTCTGATTGAGTCCCGTAATATATCGAGACCTCGAAATTGAATGTTTGATTGAGTCCCGCAATATATCGAGACCTCGAAATTGAATGTTGAACCTCTGAGCAATTCAAACGACAATAACTTTTTCTCGGATGTCTGATTGA
Source organism: Glycine soja (assembly GCF_004193775.1). Lineage (NCBI taxonomy): Eukaryota > Viridiplantae > Streptophyta > Magnoliopsida > Fabales > Fabaceae > Glycine > Glycine soja. The sequence goes on along the minus strand of NW_021143766.1, from coordinate 13,284 downwards.
GTCCCGTAACATATCGAGACGCTCGAAATTGAATGTTGAACTCTGAGCCAATTCAAACGACAATAACTTTTTACTCGGATGTCTGATTGAGTCCCGTAATATATCGAGACCCTCGAAATTGAATGTTGAAGCTCTGAGCCAATTCAAACGACAATAACTTTTTACTCGGATGTCTGATTGAGTCCCGTAATATATCGAGACGCTCGAAATTCAATGTTGAAGCTCTCAGCAAATGCAAACGACAATAATTTTTTACTCGGATGTCTGATTGAGTCCCGTAATATATCGAGACGCTCGAAATTGAATGTTGAACCTCTGAGCAAATGCAAACGACAATAACTTTTACTCGGATGTCTGATTGAGTCCCGTAATATATCGAGACGCTCGAAATTGAATGTTGAACTCTGAGCCAATTCAAACGACAATAACTTTTTCTCGGATGTCTGATTGAGTCCCGTAACATATCGAGACGCTCGAAATTGAATGTTGAACCTCTGAGCGAATTCAAACGACAATAACTTTTTCTCGGATGTCTGATTGAGTCCCGTAATATATCGAGACGCTCGAAATTGAATGTTGAACCTCTGTGCAAAGTCAAACGACAATAACTTTTTTCACGGATGTCTGATTGAGTCCCGTAACATATCGAGACGCTCGAAATTGAATGTTGAATCTCTGAGCCAATTCAAACGACAATAACTTTTTACTCGGATGTCTGATTGAGTCCCGTAACATATCGAGACGCTCGAAATTGAATGTTGAACTCTGAGCCAATTCAAACGACAATAACTTTTTACTCGGATGTCTGATTGAGTCCCGTAATATATCGAGACGCTCGAAATTGAATGTTGAATCTCTGAGCCAATTCAAACGACAATAACTTTTTACTCGGATGTCTGATTGAGTCCCGTAACATATCGAGACGCTCGAAATTGAATGTTGAATCCCAATATATCGAGACCTCGAAATTGAATGTTGAACTCTGAGCAATTCAAACGACAATAACTTTTTACTCGGATGTCTGATTGAGTCCCGTAACATATCGAGACGCTCGAAATTGAATGTTGAACTCTGAGCCAATTCAAACGACAATAACTTTTTACTCGGATGTCTGATTGAGTCCCGTAATATATCGAGACGCTCGAAATTGAATGTTGAACTCTGAGCCAATTCAAACGACAATAACTTTTTCTCGGATGTCTGATTGAGTCCCGTAATATATCGAGACGCTCGAAATTGAATGTTGAACTCTGAGCCAATTCAAACGACAATAACTTTTTTCTCGGATGTCTGATTGAGTCCCGTAACATATCGAGACGCTCGAAATTGAATGTTGAAGCTCTGAGCCAATTCAAACGACAATAACTTTTTCTCGGATGTCTGATTGAGTCCCGTAATATATCGAGACGCTCGAAATTGAATGTTGAACTCTGAGCAATTCAAACGACAATAACTTTTTCTCGGATGTCTGATTGAGTCCCGTAACATATCGAGACGCTCGAAATTGAATGTTGAACTCTGAGCCAATTCAAACGACAATAACTTTTTACTCGGATGTCTGATTGAGTCCCGTAACATATCGAGACGCTCGAAATTGAATGTTGAACTCTGAGCCAATTCAAACGACAATAACTTTTTCTCGGATGTCTGATTGAGTCCCGTAACATATCGAGACGCTCGAAATTGAATGTTGAAGCTCTGAGCCAATTCAAACGACAATAACTTTTTCTCGGATGTCTGATTGAGTCCCGTAATATATCGAGACGCTCGAAATTGAATGTTGAAGCTCTGAGCCAATTCAAACGACAATAACTTTTTCTCGGATGTCTGATTGAGTCCCGTAACATATCGAGACGCTCGAAATTGAATGTTGAACTCTGAGCAATTCAAACGACAATAACTTTTTCTCGGATGTCTGATTGAGTCCCGTAACATATCGAGACGCTCGAAATTGAATGTTGAACTCTGAGCAATTCAAACGACAATAACTTTTTCTCGGATGTCTGATTGAGTCCCGTAATATATCGAGACGCTCGAAATTGAATGTTGAAGCTCTGAGCCAATTCAAACGACAATAACGTTTTACTCGGATGTCTGATTGAGTCCCGTAACATATCGAGACGCTCGAAATTGAATGTTGAAGCTCTGAGCCAATTCAAACGACAATAACTTTTTTCTCGGATGTCTGATTGAGTCCCGTAATATATCGAGACGCTCGAAATTGAATGTTGAACGTCTTAGCCAATTCAAACGACAATAACTTTTTTCTCGGATGTCTGATTGAGTCCCGTAATATATCGAGACGCTCGAAATTGAATGTTGAACTTCTGAGCTAATTCAAACGACAATAACTTTTTCTCGGATGTCTGATTGAGTCCCGTAATATATCGAGACGCTCGAAATTGAATGTTGAAGCTCTGAGCCAATTCAAACGACAATAACTTTTTCTCGGATGTCTGATTGAGTCCCGTAAATATCGAGACGCTCGAAATTGAATGTTGAACTCTGAGCCAATTCAAACGACAATAACTTTTTACTCGGATGTCTGATTGAGTCCCGTAACATATCGAGACGCTCGAAATTGAATGTTGAACCTCTGAGCCAATTCAAACGACAATAACTTTTTCTCGGATGTCTGATTGAGTCCCGTAACATATCGAGACGCTCGAAATTGAATGTTGAACCTTTGAGCCAATTCAAACGACAATAACTTTTTACTCGGATATCTGATTGAGTCCCGTAACATATCGAGACGCTCGAAATTGAATGTTGAACCTCTGAGCCAATTCAAACGACAATAACTTTTTTCTCGGATGTCTGATTGAGTCCCGTAACATATCGAGACGCTCGAAATTGAATGTTGAAGCTCTGAGCCAATTCAAACGACAATAACTTTTTACTCGGATGTCTGATTGAGTCCCGTAATATATCGAGACGCTCGAAATTGAATGTTGAATCTCTGAGCCAATTCAAACGACAATAACTTTTTACTCGGATGTCTGATTGAGTCCCGTAACATATCGAGACGCTCGAAATTGAATGTTGAACCTCTGAGCAATTCAAACGACAATAACTTTTTCTCGGATGTCTGATTGAGTCCCGTAACATATCGAGACGCTCGAAATTGAATGTTGAACTCTGAGCCAATTCAAACGACAATAACTTTTTACTCGGATGTCTGATTGAGTCCCGTAACATATCGAGACGCTCGAAATTGAATGTTGAACTCTGAGCCAATTCAAACGACAATAACTTTTTCTCGGATGTCTGATTGAGTCCCGTAACATATCGAGACGCTCGAAATTGAATGTTGAACCTCTGAGCAATTCAAACGACAATAACTTTTTCTCGGATGTCTGATTGAGTCCCGTAACATATCGAGACGCTCGAAATTGAATGTTGAAGCTCTGAGCCAATTCAAACGACAATAACTTTTTCTCGGATGTCTGATTGAGTCCCGTAACATATCGAGACGCTCGAAATTGAATGTTGAACTCTGAGCAATTCAAACGACAATAACTTTTTTCTCGGATGTCTGATTGAGTCCCGTAACATATCGAGACGCTCGAAATTGAATGTTGAAGCTCTGAGCCAATTCAAACGACAATAACTTTTTCTCGGATGTCTGATTGAGTCCCGTAACATATCGAGACGCTCGAAATTGAATGTTGAAGCTCTGAGCCAATTCAAACGACAATAACTTTTTACTCGGATGTCTGATTGAGTCCCGTAATATATCGAGACGCTCGAAATTGAATGTTGAAGCTCTGAGCCAATTCAAACGACAATAACTTTTTCTCGGATGTCTGATTGAGTCCCGTAACATATCGAGACGCTCGAAATTGAATGTTGAACTCTGAGCAATTCAAACGACAATAACTTTTTCTCGGATGTCTGATTGAGTCCCGTAACATATCGAGACGCTCGAAATTGAATGTTGAACCTCTGAGCAATTCAAACGACAATAACTTTTTCTCGGATGTCTGATTGAGTCCCGTAACATATCGAGACGCTCGAAATTGAATGTTGAAGCTCTGAGCCAATTCAAACGACAATAACTTTTTCTCGGATGTCTGATTGAGTCCCGTAACATATCGAGACGCTCGAAATTGAATGTTGAACTCTGAGCCAATTCAAACGACAATAACTTTTTACTCGGATGTCTGATTGAGTCCCGTAACATATCGAGACGCTCGAAATTGAATGTTGAACTCTGAGCCAATTCAAACGACAATAACTTTTTACTCGGATGTCTGATTGAGTCCCGTAACATATCGAGACGCTCGAAATTGAATGTTGAACCTCTGAGCAATTCAAACGACAATAACTTTTTCTCGGATGTCTGATTGAGTCCCGTAACATATCGAGACGCTCGAAATTGAATGTTGAAGCTCTGAGCCAATTCAAACGACAATAACTTTTTCTCGGATGTCTGATTGAGTCCCGTAACATATCGAGACGCTCGAAATTGAATGTTGAAGCTCTGAGCCAATTCAAACGACAATAACTTTTTTCACGGATGTCTGATTGAGTCCCGTAACATATCGAGACGCTCGAAATTGAATGTTGAACTCTGAGCAATTCAAACGACAATAACTTTTTCTCGGATGTCTGATTGAGTCCCGTAATATATCGAGACGCTCGAAATTGAATGTTGAAGCTCTGAGCAATTCAAACGACAATAACTTTTTACTCGGATGTCTGATTGAGTCCCGTAACATATCGAGACGCTCGAAATTGAATGTTGAACTCTGAGCCAATTCAAACGACAATAACTTTTTCTCGGATGTCTGATTGAGTCCCGTAACATATCGAGACGCTCGAAATTGAATGTTGAACCTCTGAGCCAATTCAAACGACAATAACTTTTTACTCGGATGTCTGATTGAGTCCCGTAACATATCGAGACGCTCGAAATTGAATGTTGAAGCTCTGAGCCAATTCAAACGACAATAACTTTTTCTCGGATGTCTGATTGAGTCCCGTAACATATCGAGACGCTCGAAATTGAATGTTGAACTCTGAGCAATTCAAACGACAATAACTTTTTTCTCGGATGTCTGATTGAGTCCCGTAACATATCGAGACGCTCGAAATTGAATGTTGAACTCTGAGCAATTCAAACGACAATAACTTTTTCTCGGATGTCTGATTGAGTCCCGTAACATTTCGAGACGCTCGAAATTGAATGTTGAAGCTCTGAGCCAATTCAAACGACAATAACTTTTTTCTCGGATGTCTGATTGAGTCCCGTAACATATCGAGACGCTCGAAATTGAATGTTGAAGCTCTGAGCCAATTCAAACGACAATAACTTTTTTCTCGGATGTCTGAGTGAAGCCCGTAACATATCGAGACGCTCGAAATTGAATGTTGAACCTCTGAGCCAATTCAAACGATCATAACTTTTTACTCGGATGTCTGATTGAGTCCCGTAACATATCGAGACGCTCGAAATTGAATGTTGAACCTCTGAGCAATTCAAACGACAATAACTTTTTCTCGGATGTCTGATTGAGTCCCGTAACATATCGAGACGCTCGAAATTGAATGTTGAACTCTGAGCAATTCAAACGACAATAACTTTTTTCTCGGATGTCTGATTGAGTCCCGTAAATATCGAGACGCTCGAAATTGAATGTTGAAGCTCTGAGCCAATTCAAACGACAATAACTTTTTTCTCGGATGTCTGATTGAGTCCCGTAACATATCGAGACTCTCGAAATTGAATGTTGAACTCTGAGCCAATTCAAACGACAATAACTTTTTACTCGGATGTCTGATTGAGTCCCGTAACATATCGAGACGCTCGAAATTGAATGTTGAACTCTGAGCAATTCAAACGACAATAACTTTTTCTCGGATGTCTGATTGAGTCCCGTAACATATCGAGACGCTCGAAATTGAATGTTGAACTCTGAGCCAATTCAAACGACAATAACTTTTTCTCGGATGTCTGATTGAGTCCCGTAACATATCGAGACGCTCGAAATTGAATGTTGAAGCTCTGAGCCAATTCAAACGACAATAACTTTTTCTCGGATGTCTGATTGAGTCCCGTAACATATCGAGACGCTCGAAATTGAATGTTGAACTCTGAGCAATTCAAACGACAATAACTTTTTACTCGGATGTCTGATTGAGTCCCGTAACATATCGAGACGCTCGAAATTGAATGTTGAAGCTCTGAGCCAATTCAAACGACAATAACTTTTTACTCGGATGTCTGATTGAGTCCCGTAACATATCGAGACGCTCGAAATTGAATGTTGAACTCTGAGCCAATTCAAACGACAATAACTTTTTCTCGGATGTCTGATTGAGTCCCGTAACATATCGAGACGCTCGAAATTGAATGTTGAACTCTGAGCAATTCAAACGACAATAACTTTTTCTCGGATGTCTGATTGAGTCCCGTAACATATCGAGACGCTCGAAATTGAATGTTGAACTCTGAGCCAATTCAAACGACAATAACTTTTTACTCGGATGTCTGATTGAGTCCCGTAAATATCGAGACGCTCGAAATTGAATGTTGAACTCTGAGCAATTCAAACGACAATAACTTTTTACTCGGATGTCTGATTGAGTCCCGTAATATATCGAGACGCTCGAAATTGAATGTTGAACTCTGAGCCAATTCAAACGACAATAACTTTTTTCTCGGATGTCTGATTGAGTCCCGTAACATATCGAGACGCTCGAAATTGAATGTTGAAGCTCTGAGCCAATTCAAACGACAATAACTTTTTCTCGGATGTCTGATTGAGTCCCGTAACATATCGAGACGCTCGAAATTGAATGTTGAAGCTCTGAGCCAATTCAAACGACAATAACTTTTTCTCGGATGTCTGATTGAGTCCCGTAACATATCGAGACGCTCGAAATTGAATGTTGAAGCTCTGAGCCAATTCAAACGACAATAACTTTTTCTCGGATGTCTGATTGAGTCCCGTAACATATCGAGACGCTCGAAATTGAATGTTGAACTCTGAGCAATTCAAACGACAATAACTTTTTCTCGGATGTCTGATTGAGTCCCGTAACATATCGAGACGCTCGAAATTGAATGTTGAACTCTGAGCAATTCAAACGACAATAACTTTTTTCTCGGATGTCTGATTGAGTCCCGTAACATATCGAGACGCTCGAAATTGAATGTTGAAGCTCTGAGCCAATTCAAACGACAATAACTTTTTCTCGGATGTCTGATTGAGTCCCGTAACATATCGAGACGCTCGAAATTGAATGTTGAAGCTCTGAGCCAATTCAAACGACAATAACTTTTTCTCGGATGTCTGATTGAGTCCCGTAACATATCGAGACGCTCGAAATTGAATGTTGAACTCTGAGCCAATTCAAACGACAATAACTTTTTCTCGGATGTCTGATTGAGTCCCGTAACATATCGAGACGCTCGAAATTGAATGTTGAACCTCTGAGCCAATTCAAACGACAATAACTTTTTCTCGGATGTCTGATTGAGTCCCGTAACATATCGAGACGCTCGAAATTGAATGTTGAAGCTCTGAGCCAATTCAAACGACAATAACTTTTTCTCGGATGTCTGATTGAGTCCCGTAACATATCGAGACGCTCGAAATTGAATGTTGAAGCTCTGAGCCAATTCAAACGACAATAACTTTTTCTCGGATGTCTGATTGAGTCCCGTAACATATCGAGACGCTCGAAATTGAATGTTGAACTCTGAGCAATTCAAACGACAATAACTTTTTTCTCGGATGTCTGATTGAGTCCCGTAACATATCGAGACGCTCGAAATTGAATGTTGAAGCTCTGAGCCAATTCAAACGACAATAACTTTTTACTCGGATGTCTGATTGAGTCCCGTAACATATCGAGACGCTCGAAATTGAATGTTGAACCTCTGAGCAATTCAAACGACAATAACTTTTTACTCGGATGTCTGATTGAGTCCCGTAACATATCGAGACGCTCGAAATTGAATGTTGAACTCTGAGCAATTCAAACGACAATAACTTTTTCTCGGATGTCTGATTGAGTCCCGTAACATATCGAGACGCTCGAAATTGAATGTTGAAGCTCTGAGCCAATTCAAACGACAATAACTTTTTTCTCGGATGTCTGATTGAGTCCCGTAACATATCGAGACGCTCGAAATTGAATGTTGAACTCTGAGCCAATTCAAACGACAATAACTTTTTACTCGGATGTCTGATTGAGTCCCGTAATATATCGAGACGCTCGAAATTGAATGTTGAAGCTCTGAGCCAATTCAAACGACAATAACTTTTTACTCGGATGTTTGATTGAGTCCCGTAACATATCGAGACACTCAAAATTGAATGTTGAACTCTGAGCCAATTCAAACGACAATAACTTTTTCTCGGATGTCTGATTGAGTCCCGTAATATATCGAGACGCTCGAAATTGAATGTTGAAGCTCTGAGCCAATTCAAACGACAATAACCTTTTTCTCGGATGTTTGATTGAGTCCCGTAACATATCGAGACGCTCGAAATTGAATGTTGAACTCTGAGCAATTCAAACGACAATAACTTTTTACTCGGATGTCTGATTGAGTCCCGTAACATATCGAGACGCTCGAAATTGAATGTTGAACTCTGAGCCAATTCAAACGACAATAACTTTTTCTCGGATGTCTGATTGAGTCCCGTAACATATCGAGACACTCGAAATTGAATGTTGAACCTTTGAGCCAATTAAAACGACAATAATTTTTTACTCGGATGTCTGATTGAGTCCCGTAACATATCGAGACGCTCGAAATTGAATGTTGAACTCTGAGCTAATTCAAACGACAATAACTTTTTCTCGGATGTCTGATTGAGTCCCGTAACATATCGAGACGCTCGAAATTGAATGTTGAACTCTGAGCCAATTCAAACGACAATAACTTTTTTCACGGATGTCTGATTGAGTCCCGTAACATATCGAGACGCTCGAAATTGAATGTTGAAGCTCTGAGCCAATTCAAACGACAATAACTTTTTTCTCGGATGTCTGAATGAGGCCCGTAACATATCGAGACGCTCGAAATTGAATGTTGAACCTCTGAGCCAATTCAAACGATCATAACTTTTTACTCGGATGTCTGATTGAGTCCCGTAACATATCGAGACGCTCGAAATTGAATGTTGAAGCTCTGAGCCAATTCAAACGACAATAACTTTTTTCTCGGATGTCTGATTGAGTCCCGTAACATATCGAGACGCTCGAAATTGAATGTTGAACTCTGAGCAATTCAAACGACAATAACTTTTTACTCGGATGTCTGATTGAGTCCCGTAACATATCGAGACGCTCGAAATTGAATGTTGATCCTCTTAGCTAATTCAAACGACAATAACTTTTTACTCGGATGTCTGATTGAGTCCCGTAACATATCGAGCCGCTCGAAATTAAATGTTGAACTTCTGAGCTAATTCAATCGACAATAACTTTTTTCTCGGATGTCTGATTGAGTCCCGTAACATATCGAGACGCTCGAAATTGAATGTTGAATCTCTGAGCAAATTCAAATGACAATAAATTTTTACTCGGATGTCTGATTGAGTCCCGTAACATATCGAGACGCTCGAAATTGAATGTTGAAGCTCTGAGCCAATTCAAACGACAATAACTTTTTACTCGGATGTCTGATTGAGTCCCGTAACATATCGAGACGCTCGAAATTGAATGTTGAAGCTCTGAGCCAATTCAAACGACAATAACTTTTTTCTCGGATGTCTGATTGAGTCCCGTAACATATCGAGACGCTCGAAATTGAATGTTGAACTTCTGAGCCAATTCAAACGACAATAACTTTTTTCTCGGATGTCTGATTGAGTCCCGTAACATATCGAGACGCTCGAAATTGAATGTTGAACTCTGAGCAATTCAAACGACAATAACTTTTTCTCGGATGTCTGATTGAGTCCCGTAACATATCGAGACGCTCGAAATTGAATGTTGAAGCTCTGAGCCAATTCAAACGACAATAACTTTTTCTCGGATGTCTGATTGAGTCCCGTAACATATCGAGACGCTCGAAATTGAATGTTGAAGCTCTGAGCCAATTCAAACGACAATAACTTTTTCTCGGATGTCTGATTGAGTCCCGTAACATATCGAGACGCTCGAAATTGAATGTTGAACTCTGAGCAATTCAAACGACAATAACTTTTTACTCGGATGTCTGATTGAGTCCCGTAACATATCGAGACGCTCGAAATTGAATGTTGAACTCTGAGCAATTCAAACGACAATAACTTTTTCTCGGATGTCTGATTGAGTCCCGTAACATATCGAGACGCTCGAAATTGAATGTTGAAGCTCTGAGCCAATTCAAACGACAATAACTTTTTCTCGGATGTCTGATTGAGTCCCGTAATATATCGAGACGCTCGAAATTGAATGTTGAAGCTCTGAGCCAATTCAAACGACAATAACTTTTTACTCGGATGTCTGATTGAGTCCCGTAACATATCGAGACGCTCGAAATTGAATGTTGAACTCTGAGCAATTCAAACGACAATAACTTTTTCTCGGATGTCTGATTGAGTCCCGTAACATATCGAGACGCTCGAAATTGAATGTTGAAGCTCTGAGCCAATTCAAACGACAATAACTTTTTACTCGGATGTCTGATTGAGTCCCGTAACATATCGAGACGCTCGAAATTGAATGTTGAACCTCTGAGCAATTCAAACGACAATAACTTTTTACTCGGATGTCTGATTGAGTCCCGTAACATATCGAGACGCTCGAAATTGAATGTTGAACTCTGAGCAATTCAAACGACAATAACTTTTTTCTCGGATGTCTGATTGAGTCCCGTAACATATCGAGACGCTCGAAATTGAATGTTGAAGCTCTGAGCCAATTCAAACGACAATAACTTTTTTCTCGGATGTCTGATTGAGTCCCGTAACATATCGAGACGCTCGAAATTGAATGTTGAACTCTGAGCCAATTCAAACGACAATAACTTTTTACTCGGATGTCTGATTGAGTCCCGTAAATATCGAGACGCTCGAAATTGAATGTTGAAGCTCTGAGCAATTCAAACGACAATAACTTTTTCTCGGATGTCTGATTGAGTCCCGTAATATATCGAGACGCTCGAAATTGAATGTTGAACTCTGAGCCAATTCAAACGACAATAACTTTTTCTCGGATGTCTGATTGAGTCCCGTAACATATCGAGACGCTCGAAATTGAATGTTGAAGCTCTGAGCCAATTCAAACGACAATAACTTTTTACTCGGATGTCTGATTGAGTCCCGTAACATATCGAGACGCTCGAAATTGAATGTTGAACTCTGAGCAATTCAAACGACATTAACTTTTTACTCGGATGTCTGATTGAGTCCCGTAACATATCGAGACGCTCGAAATTGAATGTTGAACCTCTGTGCAATTCAAACGACAATAACTTTTTACTCGGATGTCTGATTGAGTCCCGTAATATATCGAGACGCTCGAAATTGAATGTTGAAGCTCTGAGCCAATTCAAACGACAATAACTTTTTACTCGGATGTCTGATTGAGTCCCGTAACATATCGAGACGCTCGAAATTGAATGTTGAACTTCTGAGCTAATTCAAACGACAATAACTTTTTTCTCGGATGTCTGATTGAGTCCCGTAACATATCGAGACGCTCGAAATTGAATGTTGAACCTCTGAGCTAATTCAAACGACAATAACTTTTTTCACGGATGTCTGATTGAGTCCCGTAACATATCGAGACGCTCGAAATTGAATGTTGAAGCTCTGAGCCAATTCAAACGACAATAACTTTTTTCTCGGATGTCTGATTGAGTCCCGTAATATATCGAGACGCTCGAAATTGAATGTTGAAGCTCTGAGCCAATTCAAACGACAATAACTTTTTCTCGGATGTCTGATTGAGTCCCGTAACATATCGAGACGCTCGAAATTGAATGTTGAAGCTCTGAGCCAATTCAAACGACAATAACTTTTTACTCGGATGTCTGATTGAGTCCCGTAACATATCGAGACGCTCGAAATTGAATGTTGAACTCTGAGCAATTCAAACGACAATAACTTTTTCTCGGATGTCTGATTGAGTCCCGTAACATATCGAGACGCTCGAAATTGAATGTTGAACTCTGAGCAATTCAAACGACAATAACTTTTTCTCGGATGTCTGATTGAGTCCCGTAACATATCGAGACGCTCGAAATTGAATGTTGAACTCTGAGCCAATTCAAACGACAATAACATTTTTCTCGGATGTCTGATTGAGTCCCGTAACATATCGAGACGCTCGAAATTGAATGTTGAAGCTCTGAGCCAATTCAAACGACCATAACTTTTTACTCGGATGTCTGATTGAGTCCCGTAATATATCGAGACGCTCGAAATTGAATGTTGAAGCTCTGAGCCAATTCAAACGACAATAACTTTTTACTCGGATGTCTGATTGAGTCCCGTAACATATCGAGACGCTCGAAATTGAATGTTGAACTTCTGAGCTAATTCAAACGACAATAACTTTTTTCTCGGATGTCTGATTGAGTCCCGTAACATATCGAGACGCTCGAAATTGAATGTTGAACTCTGAGCAATTCAAACGACAATAACTTTTTTCACGGATGTCTGATTGAGTCCCGTAACATATCGAGACGCTCGAAATTGAATGTTGAAGCTCTGAGCCAATTCAAACGACAATAACTTTTTACTCGGATGTCTGATTGAGTCCCGTAACATATCGAGACGCTCGAAATTGAATGTTGAAGCTCTGAGCCAATTCAAACGACAATAACGTTTTTCTCGGATGTCTGATTGAGTCCCGTAATATATCGAGACGCTCGAAATTGAATGTTGAAGCTCTGAGCCAATTCAAACGACAATAACTTTTTACTCGGATGTCTGATTGAGTCCCGTAACATATCGAGACGCTCGAAATTGAATGTTGAACTCTGAGCCAATTCAAACGACCATAACTTTTTACTCGGATGTCTGATTGAGTCCCGTAATATATCGAGACGCTCGAAATTGAATGTTGAACTCTGAGCAATTCAAACGACAATAACTTTTTACTCGATGTCTGATTGAGTCCCGTAACATATCGAGACGCTCGAAATTGAATGTTGAACTCTGAGCCAATTCAAACGACAATAACTTTTTCTCGGATGTCTGATTGAGTCCCGTAACATATCGAGACGCTCGAAATTGAACGTTGAAGCTCTGAGCCAATACAAACGACCATAACCTTTTTCTCGGATGTCTGATTTAGGCTCGTAATATAGCGAGACGCTCGAAATTGAATGTT